>NW_026067977.1:2651205-2805780 GCF_014885135.2 Alexandromys fortis | reverse complement strand
AAAAATAAATAAATTAATTAAAAAAAAAGAATGACCCTCATAGGCTCATACATTTTAATGCTTAGCTACCAGGAAGTGAAATTCTTTAAAAGAATTCAAAGGATTAGAAGGTGTGGCCATGTTGGAATAGGTGTGGACTTATTGGAGGAAGTGTGTCACAGAGTGTGGGCTTTGAAGTTTCAAAAGCCCATACCAGACCCAGTCTGTCTATCTGTCTCTGTCTCTCTCTCTCATTCTGTGTGTATGCGCGTGTGTGCATGCATGTGTGTGTGTGTGTGTGTGTGTGTATGCGTGTGGCGGGGGTGGTGGTGGTTGGGCTGGCTGGACAGCAAGCTCCAGAGACCTGCCTGTCTCTGCTTCTGTGAGCTGGGATTAGATGTACTCACCACTGTGCCTAGCTATCTACATGGCCCTGAAGCTCAGGCTCTCACCTTGTACCTTACCGAGTGCACCATCTCCCAAGTCACCTCCTGTCACCTTGTTTGACCTCTAGGTACCTATGGGGCTTGTGTGAGAAGAGCCCCCAAGGAGTTTTAGAAGAACAACCTGTCCTTGCGTAGCCTTCTGTTCTTGGGGGGCTTTTTAAAGACAGCTCCATTTGCCAAAGTGCCACCCACCTTGGTGCCCTACTGTCTGGTAAAGATACTTGCAGCGATGTATGAGGTTCCTTCACTTTCCCCCAAGCAGGTGGGGTCTTCCCATCCACATCTTCAGAACCACAATCTCAGAGGGCAGAGGTGATGTCTGTGGTTATTTTTAGCTCCCCACCTCCGCCATGCCTCACACAGGGTTGCTGGCTTCTGTGCACTTAAGAACTACCAAATGAGTAATGGCTTCCTGTCGCCACCTAAGACAGGCAAGGCTCACGCATTGTGTTGTTAGAGTAAATCTCATGGATCTGTGTGTGAACGGATGGAGCCTTTCCAAATACATAATAATCATACATTACAGAATCATTTTAAAGGAAGCATGCTTGTTTTATGTTAATGGGAACTTAACCATAGCCAAAACTAGATAGACCAACAAAATGGTCAATACAATGGAAGCCTGTTGTTAGAGGTTGTGTGCTCACATAATGATGGTTAGCATATCACCTTACATTCCTGAAATATCCAGGGCTCCTGAGAGCAGCTGCCCTCCTCAGAGCATTACATATTCTTCTTAGATTTTATCTTATTGAAACAGCTGAGCTGGAGTGTTTAATCTCACATTCTGCAAGCATCTGCATTGGTACAGAAATTTTGCCAGCATTTATTGAAATTGAGTAAATGTCTACCCTATGACCTTCAACAATGCTCCGAGGCCCACACCCAACAGAGTGAGTGCTGTCCCCTCGGTGGACATATACAACCATATCCCTTCACTGTTCCTAATGGCCCCACACTAGGAAAAAGTCCTAGTATGTATTAATAGGTAGAAACACTGGTATATTTAGACTTTGGAACAGTTCGTAACAAGGAAAATAGAACTTAACCAAACATTGCATGCTACAAGAAACATTGTTAAGATCAGGATAGGACACTGACTTGGTGAGGTAATGAGAGAGGCTGGTAAGGCGTGGCAATCCGTCTGGGCAGTCAGGTTCATTGGTGCTGCAATCGTGGACACATGCAAAATTCAAGCTGCCTGGTTTTCCTGTCCCTCACTTCAGCAGCTGAACCTCAGTTAAATGGTTTTACATTGCAGCGCTCAGTTCTGTTAAACCAGAAGAGACAAGAGCCATAACAAAAACATTAAAACTGTCCTGGGAGAGACCTCAGATGCAGTATGGATTACAAGACACGTACTCTGGAATGGCTAATCGTGACTGTCTACTGCATGTCCAGACTGCTTCTGGAACAACTAAAACCCAAGCTGCTCCGCCCTCGTGTGGGATCTTCTTGATTGGATTATTGGATTACTTGAGGCAGAAAGGTTACCCTAAATCCTGGCCACACCTTCTAGTAGCCCCCGTGAAAGGACATAGAAGAGGGGACTTTCACTTTTTCCATGCTTGCCCCTACTCTAACGTTCATCAGAACTAACTTTTTCAGGATTCCAAAATAGACTGAAGAGAAGCAGCTCTCCATGAATCCTCCGGGACCCCAGAGCCAGATTTGAACTGTGGGGACATCTAGCATCCAGGACCAAACAACCAGATCCTTGACCTTTCTATGTGTAGACAGTCACCATTGGACTAGCTGGACCACATCCTGTAAATGATCCTAATAAATCCCATATATCTATATATGGAGAGACCCAGATAATACACACTTCAGGGGTATTATATATGAAACATGGTGTAATGATGGTGAGCTACACTTCTGTCCAACTCAATTTGATGGGGGGGGGGAGAAATGGGGCCTATATGACCTGTGCCAAGCATCGTGGGCATGCTTCAGTTCTTCATTGCCTGCTTTTCCCAGACATCCCATAACTCAAGTGTCCTGTTCTAAGCCTTCTCCTTGGTCAGCTTCCCTCCTAGATGAAAAAGACTTCCTGCTGTTGACCCATTCCTATACCTCCCCCATCACACCTTCCCCCTGGCTATGACAAGGATTCAGATGCCAGCTCTGGTGGTCTCTCGTTGGTCCTTAGGTTGCCGGACCACTACACCATATTCCACTGTTTTCTGGTGGTCTATCCCCTCCCATTTCTTTATTTGCTCTCCTTTATGGGTGCATCTCTGCCCCTTGGCATTCTCTGGTGTGCCACTCTGCTTGCCCCATGCCACCTACAGTGTTGGAGTTGTTTGCTGTCTCCATTACATAAACTCTCAAGAGGCAAGCATCCCGTTTTATTCAGTCTCAGAGTCTAAGCCTGTGGCTCAGAGTTGGTCAAAAACTTTATTGCACAATTGAGTGAATCTGCCATTCATGAACTTCTTTGCCTTAGAGACAGATAAGTCAGGAACTGTGAGTGTAGCTCAGTGGAAGAGTGCTTGCATACCTTGTGCAAGACCCTGGCTTCGGTTCTCAGCATTGCCAAATTTATAGAAAGTTCGAGACCAGCCTGGTCTACAAGTGCTAGTTCAAGGACAGGCTCCAAAGCTACAGAGAAACCTTGTCTCGAAAATAAATTTAAAAAAAAAAGAAAAGAAAAGAAAAGAAAAGAAAAAGGAAGGAAGGAAGGAAAGGAAGGAAGGAAGGAAGAAAGGAAGAAAGGAAGGAAGGAAGGAAAACCAGAAAAAGAACGAAAGCAAGCAGAACAGATGCACATGGCTCAAGCACCAAGTTTCTAACAGGGTTACTGTTTCTATGATGATACCAAGGCTCATCACAAACCTCTAGAGCTGTTCAGGGTAGAAACCACAGTTCATGGCTCGTGGCGTAGCCTAGCAACTCCCTTCATTGGAAATGTTTCCTGTGCACTTGCCGCTGAAGGGGACACAGATGTTTGGGGGGTTGGGGCAGGTAAAACTCAGCTGCCCGAGAGACCGTTTCCCCGCTGAAAAGCCCTTTACTCTGGGAATGCATTGACCAAGGGCAAAACATTGGCGCATGACAAGCCAGTCATGGGACCAGAACTCAAGGCCTGAGGACATAGTGTTCTCCTTCTTTGAGTCCTGCAAAATGCCAGGTGACCCTCCCTGAGGCGATCTCGGGGGGTCACAGTGCCCCTCCCGGAGGTCAGCCAACCATGGACTTGCTTGAAACCTTTCCTGCATTCTTTCTGTGGTCACACGCAACTTCCCCTTGCGTAATAGCATTTCCCTCCATTGACCGTAAAAGTCCTCATGCTCTGAATGTCACTTCTCCCCTCCTAAACCTAGTGCCCAGGGCTTGTGTGAACAAAGACTTGCTCTCCTTGCCGGAGCTGTCCCTTGGGAGGTTGGAGTCACTCTCAGTAGCCCTTTCTCAGCCTTCAGCTTTCCAGACAGAAGTAGATCTATGGTGTCTGGAAGCAGGCCCTGCGCCTATAAATATTGATGATGATTGTGGAGCTGAATCATGAGAAGAGCTGCCTTTAAGTGGGATTTAAATTCTTGCCTTGAGGCTGAGATGTGAAATTTATAAATCATTGCAAGCATGGTGTTGAGTGGAACAGAGGAGTGTGCTGGGCCACCTTTGCATAGGGTGATCACTTGTGTCCCAAGTTTTTTCCCATTGTGTCCTTGCTCCCCTCTGGGTGCGTGGTGGTGGCGTGTTAGCACTTTGCCCAACCTGTCTGAGGACACATGCTTGTTTCGGGACAATCATTCTCCTTTTGGAAGAAGCGGGGCGGTTAATCCTCATTGTCAACTTCACTGGATTTAGAATCACCATGGAAACACATCTCCAGGATGTCTATGAAAATCCTCCCAGCAAGAAATAACCGGTTGCAGATGGTACCATCCCATGGGGTGGGGTCCAAGACTGAATAAAAAGGAGAAAGGGAACCGAGCAGTGGCATCCGTCTCTCTCTGCTTCCTGCCTACAGATGCCGTGCGAGCGAGCAAGTGCCTTCTGCTGCCATGTGCCTCGTTCACCAAACCATGAGCCAGAAGAAGCCCTGCTTCCCTTAAACTGCTTCTGTTGGATGACTTGGTCATAGAATCAAGAAAAGTGATGGATGCAAGGAGGAAGGAGACAAGGAAGAGGTGGAGGTGGGGAGCCTACTCCACCAAGCCAGACACTGCCTAGCTGCCTTACAATGGAATCATTTCCTTTACTCTCTCAAAGAACCTTATGAAGGAGGTTCACGGAGCTGGGGAACTGCTCCAGAATGCTGGGAGCAGCAATCTGGGCCCCTCACTCTATAGAACCATGACTCCTTGCCCTGCTCATCTGTCTTGTGACTGCCTTGTCCCCTGAGTCCCTCGCCCCACAAGAAGCCTCCTGACTCTCCCGTGCTCTTCCTTTGTCTCCTAACAGGAAGAAGCCAGGCAGGATGGTAGCCGTGACTCACTGCTAGAAAAATAAAACCCTAGGTGTGGGGGGAGGTAGCCTAAGTTGGCGTGACTGTATCACTCTGATGAAGGAAGAATGGCCCTGGAGATTTTTGAAAGGTGTCGCTACACACTGCTGTCAGACAAAGTATGCAGGTGGGGCAGGGCAGGAAGGAGAGCAAAAAGAGTGGAGACCCTAGAGCTTTCTAGATGAGAGGGAAGCGCAGAGAGGATTAGGGAGCTGTCTGTGGCTGTCCGTGGGCCTGTTGGCAATGTTGGCGAAATCCTGGACTTTTTGCTCCTTTCTGTTCTTACTTAGGAGATGATCTGGGCCTCTACATAGACAGACGTGTCTACATAATTGGCTGGGCGTTGCTGAACTGTCCCCTCGGCTCCCAAGTGTTTAAATCTGTGATGTGAGTGAGGCCGTCAATCACACACAGCTTGGTGAGACAGCTGTAATCTGTTCTAGGTGGGCTCTGACTTCCACTGAGTAGAAGAGGACGCATGTCACCCTGGTTCATCTTGCTCCTCCCCCACGCTCTCCCTACTCCTGGGCATGGCCAGTAGACAAGAGAGACTGGGGTAAGCGCATCATCCGGGTGTTGGCACGCTGACTAGACAATGCCACCAAGAGAGCAGTGACCCATGGTCATTTTCTGTGCATCAATTCTTTTCCAGCTAGCCAGTTAAAGTAAAGGCTGTGGGGTGGGACACCATGCAATAGAGAAGAGACATCACCACCATCTGAGTTAGAATAAAACCAAAGGCACTGCCTATCATGTGCTCGCTCTTCCCAGCACACCCTCTCGGTCAAGAGTAAAGTGTATGTTGTCCAGACACCTCAGCTGGAATGGTGGTGTCTTTCTTTGTGACCCCAGACTTACTGCTAATGTATTAGACCTTGAGCCCCATGTGACATATGTGGAGATGGGGGCCTTGCAGAGGGCTTTGCAATAGCAGAGAGCTGGCTTCCTCCTTTCTGTCTCGGAGGATATAGAGATAAGGCTACTGCCTATGAGCCTGGAAATGAGCCCCAGCCAGGAAATGGATGAGCCTGAACCTTGACCTTGCATTTCCCAAGCTTCAGAAGTATGGGAATAAATGCCTGATGTTGAAGACACCTAGTCTGTGGTCTAGTTAGCCCCTTATATTCTGCAGGCTCCAGTCAGTGAATTTAACCAATTCCAAATAAAGACTATTTGGGAGAAAATTTTCATATATACTGAACACATACAAACATTTCCTTTATCATGAGTCCCTAAACAATACATAACAAGTATTTACACAACATTTGCATGGTTTTATATATTAGAAACAATCTAAAAATATTTAAATTATGCATGGAATGCATAGATTATACATAAATATGATACTGACTCTTTACATTTATTTATTTTCATTTTATGTGCATGACTGTTTTTATTGCACGTATGTATTTGTGTCACACGTGTGCAGTGCCCAGGAGGTCAGAAGAAGGCACTGGATCTTCTGGATCTGGAGTTACAGACAGTTGGTAGTGGCCATGTGGGTGAAGGGGACCTAACCTGGGTCCTCTGGAGTAATAAGAGCTCTTAACCACTGAGCCATCTCTCCAGCCCAATGCTTAGGTTTAAAAAAATAGATTTATTTTAATTTTTAGCATGTGTGTGTCTGTGCACACATGTGTGTGCATATATGAGAGTACATGCATGCAGGTGCCCATGGAGAATGGAGGGGTCAAATCCCCCTGAAGCTGGAGTTACAGGTGGCTGTGAGCTGCCTAGTGTGGCAGCAGAACTTGGTCTTCTTAAGGACAGCAAGCACTTTTAACCACTGAGCTATCTCTCCACCCCCCCATGCTGTGTGATGTAAAGTGGAGGAGGAGGAAGACATGGAGGAGGAGGTGGAGGAGGAGGAAAAACAAAGGAAGGGAATCATTGGGAGCAGAAGGGAGACAAGAGTGAATAACGGGGTAAATATGGCCAAAGTACATTATATATATATATACATATATATATACATATATATATTGTGTGTGTGTGTGTGTGTGTGTGTGTGTGTGTGTGTGTAAACCCTTTAAGGAGTAGAGAGGTAGCTCAGTTGTTAAAAGTACTGGCTGCTCTTCCAGAGGACCCAAGTTCAATTTCCAGCGCTACATGGCAGTTTCAACCATCTATAACTCCTGTTCTAGGGATCCAGTGTCCTCTTCGGGCTTCCATGAAGACCAGACATTACTTGGTGCACAGACCTACATGTAAGCAAAACACTCATATACATAAAATAAAATTTTCAATTTTAAAGAAACAGTTAAAATATAAAAATTTGAAACTATATATATAATTATAACTATTTATGTATATAAGTGTTTGCATTGAGAGCAGTTCCCTCAGAGGCAGAAGAGGGTGTTGGATCTCCTAAAGAGGGTGTTGTGAGCAGGCTGCTGTGGGTGCTGGGAACCAAACTCAGGTCCTCTGGAAGAGCAGCTAGGCTCTTGTCCATCTTTCCAACTGCACCCCGAACCCCTTTCCCTGCCTAAAAAGAAACTATACTTTTTACTTGAATTCTGCAAGGACATTTGCACTCTGAAATAAAGGTAAAAATGGATTCAAAACAGGGGTCGGAATTTCTTTCTTAGACAGGGTCCCACTAGTTAGACCAGACTGACCTTGAACTCACAGAGTTCTGCTTCTGCCTTCTGTGTGCTGGGATTAAAGGTGCACACCACCGGGCTCTACTTGTTTGATTTCTTGAGAGCAAGTTAGGCTAAAGCCTCAGAGATGGTTGGACAAGGCTCAAAAAAGCAGTTGGAGGAGTTGGAGGAGAGGAAGGGTGGTGTCTGCAAGGAAGCTTAAAGACTGGCATGCATAGGTCCTGCAAGGATAACCTCTTGACATCATTTGAACCCAGGATGTACCCAATTTCACCCACAGCCAAAAACATTTTCAACCACAGACCGCTATGTATCCAGGCTCCACGCATTTGCTCTGGTCTCAACCCTGCCTCTGCTTCAGGCAACTGGTGAACTCAGATGCATACTGGTGTCGCATGCACACATGGACCCCACAGCCTTGGGCACTGATGGCCCCACAAAGGTGCATTCTCTTCCCAGAAATGCCTTCGTGGAGATGCTTCTCTCTGCCCTAGGACAGTGCTGTGTAATTTGGTCTTCAAGGCTCTCATTTTCTTTCTGAATCCCAGACATAAATAAGACTAATGCTTGCTTCCATGCCCGGAACCAGAGTTTCTAAGCTCTGGTACCCACAAGCATGCCTAGGACCGAGAAGGCAAGTCTGTTATTATGGTATTTGCAGAATTGAAGACTGTGTTTAAGGCTTCAGATTGATGATTATTATAAGCCTTTTCTGGATGTTTGTGCCAAAGAACACTGCACAGAGAGTCATTTTCAAGGAAATTTGCCAGGGAAAGTGGAATACATCTTATCACCCTGGAAGTCTCTGGGGTTGTTTCCAGCCAGGAAAGAAGGAAATTTTCCTGAGGACTGTGCTGGGAAGGACCATGTAGAGCTAGATACTGCACAGCTCAAGAGCTGCAAGACTCAGAGATGGCCATGGGATAACCCTACGATGGTTAGTCTGCACCATCAACGTGAGGAGTTAGAATCATCTAGAAGATGCATCTCCGATAGTGTCCATGAGGGGAATCACCCTGAACGTAGGTGCCACCGATCCACAGACTGTGGTTCTGGACTAATGGAGGAGCAGAGAGGGAGTTGAACTTTGCTTCCTGACTCAGATGCAATGTGGCCAGATGCCTCTGGCTTCTATTACCATGACTTGTTCTATTTGATGGACTACTTGAAAGGTCAAACCCTGAGCCTGAATGACCCCTCCTCCCTTATGTTATTTTCATTACAGCAAAAAGAAAAGTAACGCATTCCTTTTCCTTGGCATGGAGCACGGTGGTAGTGCTGAGGACATCATCAGAAGTGGGCAACCATGAAGGCATTAAATCTTAAACTAAGGACCTATCACAGGGGACACTCTGAAGGGTGAAAAATGGTCTGGGGGGGTGGACCATGAAGGAAACGAGCAAATATGCGCAGATACATGCAGATACACTGTTCACCAACTGTGTCAGACACTTATTACTTTGATGGAATACCGTAACCAAGGTAAATTATCAAAGGGAGAGTTTATTTGAGACTTATAGTCCCAGAGAGATGAGAGTCCACCATCTTCATGGCAGGGAAGTACGACTGCAGGCAGGCATCATGGCTGAAGCTGGAAGCTGAGAGTTGAGGACATACGACTTGAACTATAAACAGGAAGCAAGCAAAACAAAGCGGGAATGGTGTGTTGCTTTTGAAACCTCAAAGCCTGCCCTGCAAGACATACTTCCTCCAGCAAAGCCATATCTTCCAAGTCTACCCTAACAATGCCACAAACTGGGACCAAGTTTTCAACTGCCACACATTATTAGGGACATATATCATTCAAACCACCATGTGGACCTTCAAATGTTGGGCCAGAAAGAATGGAGTCACCTTCATTCTGGTCAAGCTCCAGTTTTCTGAAACTATTTTCAAATCCATTTCCAGTACCCAGGGATCAAAAATAACCATTCTATTTGGAGTTTATCATAATGCAATTGCAAAGACCATTCCTTGCATTATTAATACCGCATGACCAATATTTCAAAGGGCATTGTGTTTTCTTGGGATCATTTTGTTTGTTTGAGAGAGGGTCTCAAGTGGTTTAGGTTGCTTTTGAGCTCCCTGTGTAGCTCAGCATGGCCTTGAACTTCTGATCCACATGCTTCTACCTCCCAAGTGATGGCCATGACAAGTGTGCACATCATATATGTGATGGTGGGAATCACATCCAGGGCCTGGTGTGTGCCAGGAAAGTGCTCCCCTAAGTGAATCACACTCCACACCTCCTTTTGATTACTAAAAAAAAATCTTTTTTGGGAGCAGTGACTCCCCAGATCCTCAATTTATTGTAAACAACTTGTTTTCCTCTGCACTGAGACAGCCTGCGGCTTCTCTGAGCACAAGACCCTCAGGAGTTTCTAATGGCAGGAGAGTGATTTCTGGTAGGTTTGGCTGGGGCTTGGTTATCCCTATATAAGCTGCCCCTGAACACAATAAAGTGGGCATTCTTGGGGCATTCCTGTTTCAAGGATGACCTTTGTCTCTGTCTGTGTGTCTTTGTATGTTTAAATCTCCAGGACCTTGCCTGACTCGGGAATGGTCCTGTAGCCACATTACAGGAGTAGTACTGTACTGTTAAGTAGTACCGGTGGGCGTGGCAAATCTTTTGTGACCTTACCTGTGGGTGTATTGGGGAGCCAAGAGCACAAAGTCAAGTACCAGAAATCTTGATCTGGAAGTTGGTATAGAAGAAGGTAGGAAGAAACAGCAATGATGTGGGAGGTACCATGCCCTTAGCCATTGAACAAGCATGCATTTCATTCATTCAGCAAGCATTTACTAGGCACTTGTTACATTCAAGTACTGAGATGAGTGTCAGGTATCCACAGATGGCTTCTTAGCTCCCTTTATCTCCTCTAGGATGCCTATACTGGGTGAGATGGTCTGGAAATGAACTTGGGGCAGGGTTTATGAAAGATAAAGGAGGAAGAAGTAGGAAGTCCAGCCCTGGTGCTGGTATCCCCAGTGCAGAAGAAAGGAAGGAAGGACCATGGAGTAGGCTAGTTCAGTTCTTCAGCAGCACCAGCAGAGAGCATCCAGTGACCTTTGTCTGCTAGATGAGCCACACACAGGGCATGGGTTACCAGGTTGTAGTGCATCCAAATGTGTACTAACTTGGAGCAAATGGGAAATGCAAAAAACACGGTGGAGATAGAGGCCACAGTTGAAGGCTGTCAGCCTTCATTCCTCGAAATGGGTGATGAGAGGGAGACCTGAGTAGTGCATTTCCAGGCTTATACTACCTTCCTGGCATTCTCAACTAACAGAGACACACACAGTGCATCTACATCCCAAGTCTGTGGAGCAGCCCTTGGGATTAGCTGTCCTTTCCTGTTCAGTCAGTCACAGCCTGGGCTGGTGAGCAGTGACCACACAAGGCTGCCTCGCAGGGAGCCAGTGGTGAAGGATTTGGCACCATCTTGTCTCGTGCAGCAGGAGGATGGATATAACACAATAACATGCAAGTTATAGACAAAAGAGTAGGGAGTTAACTGTTTACGAAAATGTTATGAGGTCGTTGTAATAGAAAGGAAAGTGGTCACTGACTTTTAGAGTTGACAGCATATTGTATGCATGAGAGGAGAGACATAAAAATGCATCTCATAAGAACACTGGGTTCACATTCTAGTTCTGTGAGGCATCAGCATGCCATCTTGAATAGAACTCAAACCCTTCAGAGACCCATTTCCTTCCTCTGCACCTCCCTCCCTCCCTCCCTCTCTTATTCCTTCCTTCATGTCTTTCTATGTTGGCCAAGATAGCTTTGAATCATTTTCATTTCCTTTCCATTGCCATGGAATACCATGATCAAAAGAAACTTAGAGAAAATAATTTATTTGGTTTACATTTCTGGATCATAGTTCATCTTTGAGGGAAGTCAGGGCAAGAACTTGAAGCAGAACCCCTGGAGGAGCTCTGCTTGCTGGCTCGTTCATAGGTTTATGCTTAGCTAGCTTTCTTATGCAGCTCAGGACCAACTGTCAAGGGAATGGTGCTGCCTACAGTGGACAGGGCTTTTCTATTCCACCATCCAGACAGTCCCCCCCACAGACATGCCACAGGCCAATCTGACCGAGCCAATTCCTCCACTGAGACTTCCCTTTTCAGATGATTCTTCTGTGTCAAGTCTACAAAGTTCAGCAGGACTAACTCCTGGGTCCAAGCGATCCTGTGCCTTAGCCTCCCCAGTGACTAGAGGGCTGTCTTAGTTAAGGTTTCTATAGCCAGGATGAAACATCATGGCCTTAACATGTAGTGGGGAAAGATTTTATTTGGCTTGCACTTCCATATCTGTTCATCATTGAAGGAAGTCAATAAAGGAACTCAAACAAGGTAGGAACTTGGAATCAAAGGCCATGGAGGACCACTGCTTACTGGCTTGCTCCTTGTGGCTTGCTAGGAACTTCCTTATAGTACACAGGACCTCCAACCCAGGGTTAGCATCACCCACATGGACAGCCCCTTTCGTGGATACCTAATTAAGAAAATTCCATACAGGCTTGCTTACAGCCCTATCTTATGCCAGCCTTTTCTCAATTTCCATTCTCTTGGATGACTTGTATCGAGCTGACATAAAAGTGTCCAGCACAAGTACAATGGAAGTTCCAAGCCCATCTTCTTGATCTAGAGATAAATGGTGATAACAATGTCACCTGTTTTACAGAACTGGTCCAACGATACTGTGTGTTCATCAGCAGAGGGCCTAACTCACTATGTGTGATCAGTGAGTGAGCACCATATCCTTGGCCTTAATTCTCTGGGCATCCCAGGTCGTGAAGACACCTACACAAAGGCATGGAAAGAGGGTAGCCAGTGCAGGGAGCACCGTTGGCTCTCTGAGGGTCAGGGAAAGTGTATTAGAGAGAAAACAAGGTTGGGAAAAATAGACTTCCCTGCAAGGGGAAAGCCTGCATGCTATATAGTTACTCAGAGCTCAAAGATGCTAATAAATGATCTTATTCATGGAGGTAGAGAGTGAGATGGAATAGGGGCCAAGGAGACTGAAAATGGGGAGATGCATTCATGGGCTTTTGCACTAACCCAGCACCCCCAAATTAAAAAAAAAAATCAAAAGACCGGAAAGAGAAAGGAAAACCAGGCTGAAAAGGTGTCTTGGAGGTCTGCCAAGCTGTTTTAACCAGCTGGGTATGGGGTGAGGGAGAGGCCATGGTTGAAGAAGATACACAGTGATTTGACGTGCGTAACTGGGTGGGAGAAGCTGCAGGTCCCTGGACCTATTCCTGTGGCTCTCAGACAGGAACAAGGGATCAAGAGCCAGTGGTACAAACAAGAGAGTGAGTGTGGGAGTGTCCGATTGGCCAGAGGGACTCGTCAGAGAGTGGGTGGATGCCTATGGAGCTCAGATATAAGCCAGAGGGACCCGTCAGAGAGTGGGTGGGTGCCTATGGAGCTCGGATATGAGGTACTGGGGCCACAGGCCATGGGCAGGTCTGAATGAGAGTGACAGCCATAGGAGTGGGAGGGAATGCATTTAGGTGGTATAAATAAGGGTGCTTCTGAAGTTCCTTTGTGGAGACATGGTAGGGAGATGCTCACCCTGGCACATATGCCAAGTCCCTAGATTCCAAAAGGATAAACTTCCATCCATGGCTGATCAAGGGATTCAAAAAAAATCAGACAGAAGCAAAAGATGGAATCAAGTTCATCGGGGTGAGGAACAGACATTCATAGAAGAGTCCCAAATCTAACAGGTACCTTGTTTCTCCAGAGGCCTTGGGATAGTTGTGAAATAAGTGACTTCCATTTCCAACCAGTGGCAACCTTGATCTACTCTGTCAAATCCTTCTACTACTACAGATACCGTCATGGCAGACACCCTGCCCTTCCCTGCCTCCTGGACCCTACATCTGGAAGCAACATGTAGGACTGATCCATATTCTCCTGTGTCCCTCTCCTTGTCCTGGAGTCAATCCCATATAAGTCAAGTTTAGTGGTACAGACCTGTCATCTGGCACGGGAAAGGTAGAGGCAGGAGGATCAGAGGTTCAAGGCCATCCTCTGTGTCTTCAACAGGGTTAATATTGCTGTGATGAAACACCATGGCCAAAGAGCAGGTTGGGGAAGAAAGGGTTTATTGAGCTTACCCTTCCACATTGTAGTCCGTTATGGAAGGAAGTCAGGACAGGAACTCAAGGGTAGGAACTTGGAGGCGGGAGTTGATACAGAGGCCATGGAAGAATGCTGCTTACTTGCTTGCTCCTAATGATTTGCTCAGCCTGCCTTCTTATAGAACTCAGTAGCACCAGCCCAGGGATGGCACCACTCACGATGGGCTGGGCCCTTCCCCAACAATCACTAATTAAGAAAATGCACTACAGGCTTGCCTACAGCCCTATCTTATGGAGGTATTTTCTTAATTGAGGTTCCCTCCCCTCAGATGACTTTAGTTTGTGTCAAGTCGACATCAAACTAACCAGCACACTCTGCTACATAGTGAGTGAGTTTGAATTTGAAGCAGCTTGGGAGACATGAGACCTTATCTCAAACACACACACACACACACACACACACACACACACACATTGTAAAAAAGTGCACAGCCCCTCTCTTGTCTAGCAGCATTCCTCAGTTCCTCTGGGGTACCTTCCCTTGCTAGGTCAGGTCAGGTCAGTGTCTCTCTCTCTCTCTCTCTCTCTCTCTCTCTCTCTCTCTCTCCCTCTCTCTCTCTCTCTGTGTGTGTGTGTGTGTGTGTGTGTATCTTGGTTGTCTTTGGGTGACTTAGTTTTAGCAAGATGCATACTCTGAAGCAGAAACTTTGCTGATGGCAGTGTGCTAACCAGTTACATCACCAGGGGCTGCAGCCCCTGCTTAGAATAAAATATGAGGAATGAACGACTTTAATTGGAAATCTGGGAGCAGCCTCCCCACACTTGGCTGGGAACTTCTTAGCCCACATCTAGAGAACAGCTTCTCTTCTGGACTATATCTTAAAAGGAACATAGGCAAATGGGACCGCATTCCAGGGAGAATGGTCAGGGTGCTAAAATAGCTCAAAAATAAGTCATATGAGGAATGCTTGCAGGAACTGGGGTATGTGGTTCTTACAGAGAAGATGCAAAAAAAAAATTCTATTATCTAACAAGGCATAACTTTACTGTTCAGAGCTGGAGAGTGAAACTAGGGCTTCTTACTTATCATCAAATCATATTCTCAGCACTAGGCATTGTATTCCAAAGGACTTACTGTTTAAGTTCTAGAAGGATAGACTAGGAACAGTGAGGAAGCTCTGGGCAGTCACCTCCAATGGAGGGATTCTGCAGTCAGTATGGAACACACAGATTGAACTGTCCCAGGAGACAGAAGGCCAGGCTGGGAAAGGGGCCATCTAAGCCCTCGGGGGTATTGGACAGGCCCCTTGCAAGCCCCTTCTACTCCGACTCTAACAGTAGCTGAGGCTATGCCTGGTTAAAACAAGCCGCTAATGCCATCAGTTTTTAGAGCTTTCTCCTTGGGAAAGTAAGAAAGCAATGTGTGAGGCTGTGTGTGAGGTGGGTGGAGCCATCTAACAAGCACTGCATTTCCCAAAGGACCAGTGATACATGCAACCCGGGACATCTTGTGGTCACTGAAGCAGCAACTGAGCCATCAATATTGCAAAACAGCTGTGGTCAGATGAGAATTTGACGTGATTATATAGAAAGGGCAGGAAGACTTGGAATTAGGAAAAGAAGCTGAAAAAAAATTTTTTTCCCAGAGAATAAGGCTGTGTTAGTCACCGAGACCAAATGCCTGGAAAGGTTAACTTAAGAAAGAGCTTGCTTTGGTTCCCAGGAAGCTGTATTTTCAGAGGAGTCCATCCATGGTCACAGGGTACCTGCATCTGCGCCTATGGTGAGGCAGAAGAGTGGAGGAGAAAGCTGCTCACCCCACAGCAGCCACGAAGCAGAGAGTTAAGGTGGGAAGAGGAAAGACCAAGCCACGCCCTTCAAAGGCTTGTTCCTCAGCAACATACCTCCTCTGACTAGGCTGTACCTTCTGCAGCTCCACGTCTTCCAATGGCTTATTTAGGGTTTGAATCCTAAAGTAATCCTTTAGTAATCTCCTAGGGCATCTCCATCCAAGCAGGCTCAACCTGAAGCTTAAGCACTCCAGCAGGCTAGCAGAACTGGGTAGCAGTGGTACTGGTCAGTAGAAGTCTTAGGCAGTATAAACCTATTGGTGTTGCCAAGGGCAACATGGGGAGCCAGGAAGAGAAGGGGAGGAGGATGGGAAGGAAGAGAGGGGAAAGAGTCTCCTTAATGGATTGAGACGGCACACTACTGGGGCCATGGTGATGGCGAGAGGCGTGAGTACACTAGTCCCTGGTTCTTGTCTTTTACTTCTTTTCTGCCTGGAAGAAGTCCAATGTTCAGCTGCCTTAGCTTTCCCATGAGTGCAGTTGTCTTTACAGCCAAAAAAACTGGTGGCCATAAACTTGACCTTTCCCAAGAGAGATCCTGTCCATGGTGGTATGAATTAGAATGCCCACCCCCAAAGACTCATAAAATTTGAATTCAAGTAGGGTCAGTGAGTGACCCTACTTGAAAGCATTAGAAGGACTAGGAGGTCTGGTCTTTTTGTGTCACAGGGGTGGAGCGGGGTGAACTTTGAGAATTCAAAAGCCCATGGCAGGCCCAGTTTTAATCTCTTTCCCTCTTCCCCTCCCTCTCTCTCTCTCTCTTTGGATCAGGATGTAGCTCTCAGCTACTTCTTCGGGACCATGCCTGCCTGCTACCACACTTTCTGCCATGATGATAATGGACTAAGCTTCTGAAACTGCAAGCAAGTCACCAGTTAAATGCTTTCTCTTCTAAGAGTTGCAGTGGTCATGCTGTCTCTTTGCAGCAATGGAGCAATGACTAGGGCAGAACTCGGTAGCAGGGAGTGGTGCGTTTTTGTGACAGACCTGACCATCCTGCTTGTTGGAGGAATGTGTAAGACATTGGGCCTTTGGACTAAAGAAGCAGCCGAATGCTTTAAGTGGTGCTAAAGAGGCCATCCCAGTTGGAGCGTGGAAAACAGTGGTGTTGAGAACAATGTAAATTATGACAGCCCAGTTCAAGAAGTTCCAGTGGGGAAGAATATTACTAAGTGAACTAGAGATTGTTCTTGTGACATTTTGGCAAAGGATGTGGCTGCTTTTTGCTCTTGTCCTAAAGAGCTACCTGAGGCTAAAATGAAGAGTTTTGGATGAATGTACCAACAGAGGAAATTTCATGACAGCCTAGTACCAACTGTGTCCATGGTTACTAGTGGTCACTCTTATATGAATTTGCAATAAAAAAAGAGCAAGATAAACAAAGAGAAATAATAACGTACAGTCTGAGGAGAAAAGGAGCGCCAGGAAGTGGAATGGAGATAAGTCTGATGCTCAAGAAGAGAAAAAGAAAAGCCCAATGCTAAATGGAATAAAGAGAGTGGTGTCCTCAGGGCAAGACCCCATCCAGCTGAGCTCCCAACTCATGAAAGGGAACTAAAGGAAAACTTAGGCGTGAAGGAACCAACAATAACAGAAAGCTGGTGCCCGTGCAATTGAAGGAAGGGGCCAGGTTCCAGGCCTGTAAAGCAGCAGAACTTGAGAGTTTTAACCACCTGGTTCTAGCTTTAGAGTCAAGGATACAAGGAAGGGATTGTGGAATCTTCCTCCATGGCTGAGGAAAGCAGCTGAGGCCAGGTATGTGTGGGAGGTGTCTCTGCATAGAGGCCTGGAGATACCACGGAGTAAAGTTGTGATGGTGAAGTCTGAATTGCCTTGGAAATTCCAAGATGTTGGAGATACCAAAGCTATGGGATATTGTAGGTGGACTTCCCACCCCACTTGCCAGTTCCCAAATAACCACATTGAGACTTAATAGTAATTATAAATGCTTGGTCAATAGCTCAGGCTTATTATTAGCTAACTCTTACATTTTAAAGTAACCCATTTATGTTAATCTACATTCTACCAGGTATCATTTTCTCTCTTTCATCTTGCACCCCCTGTTTCCTCTCTGTGTCTGGCAGACAACTCCTCTCACTCTGCCCTTCATCTTCCTAGTGTCCTTAGTCTGGTTCTCCCACCTAACCCGATTTCGTCTAACTATTGGACAATCAGCTTCTTTATTAAACCAATCACAGTGACATATATTCACACAGTATAAAGAAATATTCCATAGTATACCTGCTGTGGAGAACTGCTATCAGGGAGTGGAAACAGCCCAAGAAACAAAAGTATGTTGTGGTCAACAAAACTGAAAGAAATTGGAGATATGAAAAGACCTCTGACAGCAGACATGAAGGATGCAGAGTTTGGAGTTTTCCCTGCTGGTTTTGGTCTTGCTTTGGTCCAGTATTTCCCCACTATGCTCCTTTTATTCCCTTTTAGAATGGTAATGTATAGTCTGTGTCATTGTATGTTGGAAGTATGTAATCTGCTTTTTTACTTTGAGTTTACATAAGATTATAATTAAAAGTAATCTCACGAGTCTCAGAAGAAACTTGGAAGGTGGACTTTTAAACAGTGTGCACACTGTGATATACTATGGGGACTTTTAAAGTTGTACTGGATACATTTTTCATTATCATATAGCTACTAGCCTATGGGAGCCAGGGGATGGAATGTGGTAGTTTGAATGAGAATTAAGTGTTTTTCTTATAAAAGTTGCATCGGTCATGGTGTCTCTTCACAGCAATAGAACAATGATTAAGACATTGTCCCTAAAGGTTCAGAATACTTAAGAGAAGTCCAGATGGGGAAAGACCCATGACCAGAACCAACTGGGCTGTGTACCTCTCAAGTATTGAATGTAGGCCTGCTTCTCCTTTCCATATGCCCATCACTGGCTCCCTCCACCCTAGGGACACAACTATTCCTGTATCTCTAGTAAATCAGCCCTTCCCCATCAATGGTTGGATGGGGGCTCTCCAGGTAGAATACTAGAGGATTAAGCCAGCCAGGTTGACAGCCTCCCTCTGTGAAGGGAGAGGGTATCTGAGGTGAAAGAACAGGCTCCAGGCTTCCCATCAATCACGTCTCTTCTCAGAATACAGACAGTCTGGGCCAGAAACCCTGGGCGCCTGAGGCTGCTGAGGACTCTGGCAGCCTTGCATCAGGGCCTCTCTCCTCTGGCCAGACTTTTTTCCCTCTTCAACATGATGGCAGTGCCATCAACAGAGGCCTGATGCATCACTAAAATATATCTATGAAGTCCCCTTTGATCCTTCTTTGTCTTGCTGTGCAGTATCCATTGCACTCTCAAAGAGTAGCTATGTGTACCAATGGCTATATCATTGTGACTGCTCTCTTCTCAGGATATATTTGCATTATTTGAATGTTGTTTTTTCAACAAGTCATTTCCCATGAGGCTCTCTTTTCCTTATCCACCCTTTCTGGCATAAGCAGAGGCTCAATAAGTGTTGAATAATGGCCTACAGACAAAACCACCACATTTAAGCATCACCAATTTTTGGCTGGCCCTGTAATTATTCCAAGTGGTAGATGTCTATCTCTGCTAACAATATCCTTAGCACAGCATATCCATCTTGGCATGTAGGATGGAGAGTTCCACTCTGATTTACAAAATTTCTCAGCTACTGCTACTCTTCCCTCCAAGCTCCAGTTTCCAGAAGACACAGACACTGGTATCAAGGTCTCTTACTGAGGCATCAAAAAAGATAGTTGAAAGACGTGTCCTCATCTTCTGAATTTTGTCAGAATATACATTACTAAAAATGTAGAAAAAGAGCTTGTGGTGATTTGAATGAAAATGGTCCTGGCAGGTTCATAGCGGGTGGCACTATTAGGAGGTGTGGTCTTGTTCAGGATGGATTTAGGGTTTTCAAATGCTCAAGCCAGGCCCAGTGTCACTCTCTATTCCTTCTTCCCGCCCACCCAGATCCAGCACCATGTCTGCCTGCATGCCCCCATGCTTTCCATCATGATGACTACGGGCTAAACCTCTGAGCCTGTAAGCCAGCCCCAATGAAATGATTTTCCTTTGTAAGAGTTGTCGTGTTCATGGTGACTCTTCACAGCAATAGAAACCCTAATTAAAACACAAGGCTATTAAATCACAACTTTCTAAAGAGAAAATTTCAATATCAAAGTGTGACATCCTCTGGTTGTGGTGGCACACGCCGGTAGGATTTGCTGAAGGAGGCAGAGGCAGGAGGATCACGAGTTCAAGGCCAACCTGGGCAAAGTGTGACATCCGAGGAAGATGATGATAAAAGCACGCACATGTGGGCTGGAGAGACGGCTTGGTGGCTAAGGACACAAACTGCTTGTCCAGAGGACCCAGGTGCAATTCCCAGCACTACATGAAAACATAAAGCCTTCTGTAACTCTAGTTTTATGAATCTGACACCTTCTGTCCTATGAGGGCACCAGATATGCACATGGTACCCAGATACAGAGGCAAAAAAAAAATCCCATGCACATGTTTTAAAGCATGCACATGGAAACTGGGTCATGGAGTATTTGCTTGGTATGTTGTAAAGCCTTGGGATAGATCCCTAGGATCACAAAGATCATACATACATACATTTGATGCATAGATAGATAGATAGATAGATAGATAGATAGATAGATAGATAGATAGATAGACAAACCAACTACCAAAGACCAAAGGCATGGAACAAGAAAGAAGGGGGAAAATGCGTTTGCTTTATGCCTGCAACTCAGGGTTCAAGTCCCAGCTCCACTCCTTAGAAGGACCAGTTTCTTAGTCATCTGTACAATCATGGACTTAACACAGAATACATCTGTAAAAGATACCAGCCCCTTCTTCCTGTGGCTCTCTGCAGGAGCCCAAGAGATCCTACAGACCTGTGTTTAGGGAGTTCTTCAGTGCCAGCTCAAGGTACTATGAGAGGCAAAAAGGGAATCGGACAGACACCCTAATATCACCAGAATCCTGGTGCATTTATCTGGCTTATTGAGCTTTGAAGTAGATTTTAGGGGACCAGAAAGGAAAGGGTTTTCAATGCCAAAATCAGTTCAGTCTTCACTTTGATACCAGACCAGCCTCATCTCCACCCTCTGACCAAATGCAGTGTGTAGTCTTAGGCATGTAAACTCTGTGAGGCCCTAACCTAATTTGCTTAGCAATTTCTTACTCTTTAGAGTACGCCAAAGCTCAGACAAATAACAAGCAAAAAAAATGGTATTACTCTGTGGAAGCCCAAGCAGATATCCTGGAATAAAAAGGAGCGTTGTTTACAATGAACTAAAGTCCTGCGTTCCTTGCAGAGTAGTGCAATCGTCACTAAACGCCCCTGCCCATCCTGGGTCCTCACGTCCCCCTGCAGTCTTCAGCACTGTCAGTTTGCTCCTCGGATCCTCCCAGCTCTATTGAGCCTGAAGATAACCTTCAGCCTACACTCTTCCACATTCCTCCGCACTGTGAGCTAATGGGTTTAAACCGATAAGATTGCTGCCATCAAGGTGGTTTCCATTCCGCAGCATGTCGACTTTTCAAGCCATTGCTATTTCTGGTGCCGTACTCTCACCAGCTGGTCTGACTTGGAGTGAAATTCGAGTCCAGTGAGGTCCTACCGGCCAGCACGCTCTGTGAGCTGCGAAGCTCAGGAGTGATGAGTATGGAGGTGTGGTGAGGCCTGGGTTCCCCTGCTCTGACTCACAGCCTGGCCTGCCGTCTTAGGCCATGTGGTCTTTGGTTCTGGAGAGTTGGAGGTTCCAGGAGCAGGAGAACACAACGCAGAGGGTTGGTGGCTGGCAGACGTTGAAGTAGAAATGCAGGGGTGTGTAGGGCTGTCAGGAAGGGGTAACTACATAAGCAAGCCCTCATGTGCCTCTGAAGCCTCAATTGTTCTTTACAGCTGTCACTGTTCTTGCTGACCTCATCTCGTGTGCATCCCCAGTCAAGTTGTTTCACTCTCAAAAGGCGAGGTGACCATCTTCTGTGTGGCAGGTGCAAATTGTGCTTTGTATGTTGCTCAGAATTCTGACTGCCAGACAATGTAGGAATATGGGCCTGTGTAATTTTGCCCCTACACCATGCCTGACTCCACTTGAGATGCTTTTTTTCTTCTTCTATCATACAGTGCATCCTGAGTGCAGCCTCCCCTCCCTCTTCTCCCCCTCCCTACATTCCCACCACCTCCTCTCTTCACTAGATCCACTGCCCTTCCATTTTTTCCTTCAGAAAAGAGCAGGCCTCTTAGTGATATAAACAGAACACAGCATATCAAGATGTAATAGGACTAGTCACAAACCCTCATATCATGGTTGCATGAAGCAACCCAGTAGGAAGAAAAGGGTCCCACTAGAAGGCAAAAGAGCCAGAGACACCCCCATTTCCACTGTTAGGAGTCTCACAAAAACCCCAAGCTAAACAACCACAGCATGTATACAGAGGACACCGTGCAGATCCCTACGGGCTCTGATTGCTTCTCAGTCTCTGTGAGCCCCTATGAGCCCTGCTTAATTGATTCTGTGGGACAAGTTCTCCTGGAGTCCTCCACCCGTTTCACTCTATGATCCTTCCTCCTCCTCTTCTGAGGGATTTCCCTAGCTCTGCCTAATGTTTGGCTGTGGGTCTCTTCATCTGCTCACGTCAGCTTCTGGAGGAAGCCTCTCTGACGCTAGGCTAGGCACCCATCTCTCAGTAGAGCAGAATATCATTAGGAATCATTTCATTGACATTTTTGTCAGTGTTCTTTGTTCTACCCTAGGTCTCTGAGCCATCCAGCTCCTGGATTCTGGCCATCCAGTCAGTGTTGGGTATGGGCTCCCTCCCCTAGCTTAGGGCTCAATTTAGACCAGTCATTGGTGAGCCATTTTCACAAGCTCTGAACCTCAGGGAGTTCCCCTGTTTACTTTTTTCTTGCTTGTGGCCTAGAAAGCAGAAAGCAGACAGACAAATACCACACCCAAAGAGTGGAAGAGCGACAAGACAGAAAGAACCTGGACTTACGGTAAAGTTCCCTGCCACCCACCACTAATCATGTGTGTGTGTGTGTGTATGTATGTATATATGTGTGTGTATGTATGTATATATGCGTGTATGTATATGTGTGTATGTATATATGTATGTGTATGTAGATGTGTGTAAGTATATGTGTGTATGTGTGTGTATGTATGTGTATGTGTGTGTGCATGTGTGTAAGGAATAAACTAGCAATTTTCATAAATTATTCTACTTTGGGATCTCTATACCCTATTGAGGACTCCTAGTAATGAAGGATATGGAGCCCGAACCCTGACAACCCAGTGGTGGGGCTGGGACACCAACCCAGTCACAAAACCTTCAACCTGTCCTGCCTGCAAGATGTGCTGGGGCAATGGTAGCTCAGAGCAATGAGACAGCATGAAGCTGGACTCAGGCAAAGCTTCCTGCCACCCATTACTATGTTGTCCAACCTGGCTCGGCAGTTGCTATGGCACCCAGAATAGACTTCCTCGGGCTCCCTCTGCCTCCGCCTCTGAAGTACTGAGATTACTGACATGCACATGGCTGGCTATGCAATGCTTCTCTCAACAGCACCTGCCTGATTTTCCTAATGGTGTCTCTGATTTTCATGAAAGACAAGAGCTAGGAAACAACGGGAGAGAAGGCAGCACCTGTTTGAGAGGGTGACTCCCTCTGAGGATCGTGATCGGTCCACTTTTTGCATGACGTTAGGTTGCTCCCCAAAAATTCGCTATCAGAAAACTCAGGAGGGAGCTTCCTGTCGTCAGGAGCACTGCAGAGGTAATGACATGCGATCTTCATCCCATCAGAGGGCTCTATGGAGAGTCAATAAGACCATGTATGTGGAGATGCTCTGTGAATGGTTAGATAGGCCTTGGAATAGATGCCCGTGGTCCTGGCTCCCTGGTGCCTTCTTACCATTACAGATCCACATGGTGCTGTTTTGGCTGCTAGTCATAGCCTTCTCTCAGGACCAAATTAATGAGAAACCGAGCTGGGTTTGGCCAGGGGAGGCCCCCATTTTCTTGGCCATGGTGAATTGTCCAAGGAACAACCACAGGACCCACACAAGCTGGGCCAGTGGGAACTCTTTCTTGGGAAGAACTCTGGGCCTTTTCTTCCCTGGTTTGCTAATCAGGATGAAGTCAGCCATGAGATGTGAATAGAGGAGGAAGAATCCAGAGATGAAGGGGGCTCCTCTGACTTCTATGCCTGAGACCTGCTCAACCTCCGTCCTCCAGACACAAGAGTGCATTTTATTTGCTATGTGAGCATAGTTTTCTCTTTGCCAACTGATCTGACTTAGGCATTAGTCACATAAATAATGTGACTAACATACAATTATCCAAGGGATTCCTTCAATATGAGATTGGAAAGCCAGGGTGATGCTACTTAAACCCATTTAATCAAGAATGGACTTTCTGGCCTGAGCACACGGCTGGCTGGGTAAACCTGAAGATCTCAGACCAGACCCCTGCACTCATGAGGGAAGAAGGGGTGGGGCTGAAACAGACATATACATGGGCATGCACAACCACCCCCCAATACACACAAACACACATTAAACACAAAGAAACAAAGGGGAAAGCTGGCCTTTCTTAGTAAGAAAATGTTCTCTTTGATTAACCCTATAATTTCATAGGAACACACAGTAATGAAGACAGGTCAAATAAAATCAACCTGCTAGTAAGTACAACTTTTGCTGCTCTTGTGACCACTAGAATTACAGTTTTCCCCATAATGTAAGCGTTCTCTCTTCACAGAGCAGGCCTTTCTCTGATTCTTAGAAATGTATGTTAATCTGACCTCTGTTCTCATTTCCTTGGTATTTGTTTTTCAATCTTTCTGAAAATAATAGGACTTCACCCGGCCACACACGCCACCACCCTGCACCCCGCCCCCTTCTTAACAGATCACTCCTTGGAAAAGGCCCGAGTCTTTTCTTCTCTTTGCCAAGGTGACAAGGCTGCAGAAACCTCACCCCACCTCTCTGTGTGCACCCACCAATGAGAATACGTCTCTCATCAACCGTGAACCGCATCACAGCTGCACTCTGCACTGCCAGGGAGGGGCAGACCAGACCTGCCAGCAACCTCAGTCCAAACTCCGCACCTTGCACAGATGCCCCCTAAGTGCCCATCTTTTTTAAGGGCTGTTTTTATACTAGTAGTTCAGGGAGATGCAAGTAAAACTGCACCTTATCTGTCATGAAGTCCTGCTGACATGTCTCTCATCTTATGACTTACTACTATTGTTATTATTGGTGCTGGCTGTTTCTTTAACCTAATGTATCCAGAATAGCATTTCAGCACAGAGTCAGCATCAAATTGTGAACGAATGGCACAGGCTTTTTGGTCCCAAGTTCTGGGGCCCTACACAGTGGTCTTCAATTCAGATGTGCTCTTTTGAAGCCAGGGCACGCCTGCCTCTGTCACTCAGACCTACTCACTGTGGTCCCACGGGGCAGATAAAGTGGCCCAGCTGTGATTTCTCATCATGCCATGCGGCTTACTTTTTAAAACCAGTGGTGGCTGTCCTATTGATCTTGCCATTATCTTGATCTTGCCATTATCTTGATTATATTGAACTTGGCACATTATCTTGTGGTTTTTAAGATACCGAGTCTGTCAACACATACATTTGTTCACAAATCGGAAAGGCTTGCCTCGCCGACTTCACTGAATTATTGGTTAAAACGCTGGACAGACCAAGGCTATATAGGAGGAAGGCCAAGGGCTTTTCACGGGGTGAGGTCTTGCCACTGAGCTGTGAATTCACCCGTAGAACCTCTGTTTGAGTGACATTTGCCCATTGGGTTCCGTGATAAAGTTGCTGACCTCCAGAGCTGACCTAGTTAAGTACCAGTTACTATATCCCTTGCATTGGAGAAAGCCCTAGACCCATGGGTATGTTAGACCAATGGGTATGTGGTAGGCTCTTTTGCAGATGTTAGAGTCACACAGAGGTGAGAGGGGCACAGTGGCCCTGGGTGGCTGGAGGATGGGAGCTTAAGAAAGCTGCAGGAGGAAGTCATCAGACGATCCACCCCCAAATCTGCCCCAGAAGTCCTCACAAGCCATCTTTGTTAGATCTGTCTACATTGTGTGCATGTATACAGTACTCAACTCCTGGGGAGATATTATATAGGCAATGAACCGCAAAGACAGCCCCTCTGCTCCAGGAACCAGGAACAACATATTCTCATGAGCCAAGACTCTTGGAGACATCTCCAGACCTGTCCTAGAGATATAGAGCTTCTGAGCTTGGGTAAGCTCAAACCGGAAATATAGAGTGTGCTGGGCTCTGCATATCTAGAAAGGACGGTGACTGTCCCGATAGTTCTATCAACTTGACACATTCCATATATCTGAAAGGAAAGCCTTGGTTAAGGAATCACCCCGATCAAATTGTGCTGTGAACATGTCTGCCAGACTCTCTTGATTGTTAATTGTTATAGGAGGACCCAGCCCACAGCAGGTAGCACCATTCCCTGGGCAAGGAGATCCTGACCTATGTAAGAACTCTAGCTAAGCATGAAAGACAGAATCAGGAAGCCACATTCTTCCATGATTTCTTCAAGTTTTTGCTTCCCCTACTTTCCTCAATTATTTCCTATAACCTATAAGCTGAAATCATCTATTTCTTCCCCTAAGTTGCTTTTGGACAGAGTGTTTTATGAGAGCCACAGAAAAGAAACTAGGGCCATGCCTGAGGGTCTGCAAGAGGCAGGGCTTTGACCAAGGAATCAAGATGCCGGGAGCCCTGGACAAGCACTGGTAAGAGCCCAGAGAAGCTGGAGAGGCCTTCCATGGGAATTTTCCAACATTGGGCTTTGGATTCTGCTCAGAAACCTTGCAGATTAAACATCTGCATTTGGAATCGTACACATCTCAGCTGCTGTAAGACGGGACTGCCAACTCAGTGACTTCAAATATTAGAAACTCACCTGCCATCTTTATGTATTTGCAGAGCCACCACCCTCTCCTAGGCCCTGGCGGGAGGGAGATCTAGTCCTTGTTCCTGTCTGTCTGCTAGTGCCTGCTGCCCTTTCTTGGCATTCCTCACTTGTAAACCCATCCATCCAGTCTCTGTTTATGTCTTCACTTTGCCTTCTCCGTACCCTATTTGTCTTCCCCACCTCCACACTATTCTGTTAGAAGGACACATTGTATGGCTCGTGAGTAACCCAGAATGATTTCAACCAAGATTCTTAGCATAATTACACCAGTAAAGGCCCTTTCTTCAATAAAGTTCATTCACAAATTCCCAGGTTTGGATGTATCTCTCTCTCTCTCTCTCTCTCTCTCTCTCTCTCTCTCTCTCTCTCTCGATTATGATTCAACTCATTCTAGCTTTCATATGCTGCTGCCAAATCCCCCCATCTTGACACCATTCTAACAGGAGTGAGGGAGGGGAATACAGGGATGACCTTAACCTCTGAGGCATTACAAGTCATTTTGTAAGATCCTGTCTTTCCGATTGAGAACATAGAATTCAAAATCCCATGAGTGTATCAGCCATTTGGAATGCTGTAAATGCCTTGCTGTCTTAGCTATCTACATAAGCTATGTTCATGAATGCTAACTCCTCAAAATTAATGTTGTCACCTTATTGAGGAGAAAACTGGGGCTAATTTGATCCAGATTCCCACCTAGTTCATGGACCGAAGAATTAGAACCCAAGTCCAGGTTGCCTCCAGGAAGTCTGAACTTTCCCACCACACTGTAAAAGGAGTGGAGCTGGGCTGAGGATGTAGCTTAGGTGCTTCCTTAGCATCCATGGGCCTGGGATTGACCCCTACCATAGAGAAACAACAACGAAAGACAAAGGAAGCGATGGTGCTCACCTTTGCTCATTCCTGTCATGACTTCTACGCCATTTTTAGTCCTCAACTATAGGACCTCATGCCCTTCAGTACCTCTGCCTGGCCCCATGCCTGAGACTGTGGGGGCTGGCCCCTCTTCGCTCTCATAGCTGCCTAGTCTCCTAAGCTGATAAATTATGCTAATGGACCAAAATACTTCAAACACAGCAAATTCCCAATTCTATTTTAAATTTGGGGGAGGTGATGCTTTAATGGAAAATGAATACAAAGTCTATTTAATGAACAGGCTGGCCAGAAGACAAGCCACTTCTATCATTATGAAACATTAATGGAGTAAACACTATCTTGGAGGCACTGAGCTCGGAAACCCACAGGAGGGGACTGTATAATCGCTTCCCTGGTGCTGTGGTGCAGAGTCTGTAGCTGGGAGCTGGTGGAGTACAGCTCAGGTTCTTGCTCTGAGACCCTGAGCATCTAACCAGCTGAACTTAGCTGGGCATTCCAGGTGGTTCTCCTAAGACTATGATGGACCCTGTGGCAGTTTGAAGGTAGTTGGTCCCCATAATCTCATAATGAGTGACATGATCAGGAGGTATGGCTTTGTTGAAGTGGATGTGGCCTTGTTGATGCAAGTGTCTCATTGTAGGCACGGGCTTTGAGATTTCCTATGCTCAGGATACTACTCAGTGTCTCAGTCAACTTCCTGTTGCCTGCAAGATGTAGGACTCTCGATTATTGTTCCAGCACCACATCTGTCTGTATGCCATCATGCTCCCAAATTGTGATGATAATGGACCAAACCTCTGAAACTGCAAGCAAACCGCCTCAATTAAACATTTTCCTTATATCTTTCTTTTTATTAATTTTTTAAATTCATTTTATATTCTGACCAAAGTTTCCTATATTCTCCTCTCCCATTCCATCCCCCACCTCCCTTCTGCCCCCCAATTCACTCCTCCTCTGCTTCTGTTAAGAAAGAGGCAGGCCTCCCATGGGTGTCAACAAAGCATGGCATATCAAGTTGAGCTAGGACTAAGCTCCTCCCTTATCTGGGTTCATAGCAGCTCACAGACTCTGGACCATCAGCTGGGATCCTGTATGGGACTGACCTAGGCCCTCTACATATGTGTGACAGTCATGTAGCTTGGTCATTTGTGGGATTCCTAGCAGCTTGAGCTGGCTTTTGAGAACCTATTCTGCATACTGGGTTGCCTCACCCAGCCTTAATACAAATGTTTTCCTTATAAGAGTTGCATGGTCATGGTGTAGAAATCCCTAACTAAGACAGCCCTGTCGGGTACTAGGAATTTGATTTTTTTTATGCCACTTCTTTATGCCAGGGATCTTAAATTCTAGCCAGGGAAGTAGAGTACTAACATGAACTGACTTGAAGTTAACTATTGCTCCAATAGCTTCAACTTCCTGACCTTTAGAAGAATCATATGCTTTGGGAATTCAGGCAAAAGCCTGTAGACACAGGTGAGAGTACAGGGCTCAGGAGAGGGAGCAGGGGACAGGCAAGGGAAGCAGAAATGAGAGGGTGCGCACAAGGCAAGAGCAGGTAATCTATGGCCAGGTGGATGGAGTCAAGCACACATTGGCCTGGAGAGAGAGAGAGAGAGAGAGAGAGAGAGAGAGAGAGAGAGAGAGAGAGAGAGAGAGAGCCTCTTCTCTCTGGGTGGCTTCCCATCTATTCTGCACTCTCAAAACATGGGTATTTTTGGTTTGGTTAATGTTTTGAGACAGGGTCTCCCTCTACAGCCCACACTGGCCTCCTGCTGCGTGTGTCACTGTGCTTGGTTTACACATGTGTTGTCAGTTACAAAAACGATTTGCACTTGCAAAAAGCTGAGCCAATGAAAAATGTTTCTTCGTAAATCATGGATCTCTGGCAAGAGACGCTAGCAGTTTAGAGGACTTGCAGCCGTTCCAGAGGACCAGACTTTACTTCCCAGCACCCACGTCAGTGGTTTACAACCATCTGTAACCCCAGTTCTGGGAATCTATGCCTCTGGCTTCTGTAGGCACCTGTAATCACCTGTATGTATATGTACATACACACATTTTTAAAAACAATAAAAACAAGTTTTTACAGTTCTTCATAAAATATAAGTAATTTGTTTTTTGTACTGTCTCAGTACCCCTGGCAAGTAATAAATAATGTTAACTATTAGGGTCACTACAACTCTAAGGTTTTTTTCTTTGTGTTTTGGTTTTGGTTGTGTATGTGTGTGTGTATTTGAGACAAGGTCTTTCTGCATAGCCCTAGCTGGCTTGGAACTTTCTATGCAGTCCACGATGGCCTTGAACTTGTGATATTTCTGCTTTAGCCTCCTTGATGCTAGGATTACAGACATGTACCACTGTACTTGGCTCACAGATCTATAATAAGCATATACAAAGAGTTAATAAATATATGATAAAGATATAAATCTATTTAATAAGACAACCACTTAACCATATCCAAAATTTTTGTAAGAGTCTCAAAAACCAAAACCCATCCCAGAAAACAAACTGATTTTCTTTCCACACCTTCATCTCCTCTGTATCAAATGAGTTTTTAATATTAAATCAATGCTTTGATTGGAAAACAGTGGCTTACCTTAAGAACTGTCCTGTGACTGTCCTTGCGGCTTTTGCTTTTTCACTCTGAATCTGTCACAGCACGCGTCTCACACCGGTAGGTACAGATCTGACTTGTTGTTTGAAGGCACTCTATGGTCATATATAGCATGAATAGATTGTGATGTGTGTGACTTGCTCTCAATAATCTGCCTCCAGTGTCTCAGTTATTAGCAATGCTGCATCACCTTCAAGGAGCCGGCAAATATAAACTGAGTAGATACTATGGACTCGGCCCCAAGGTCTCTGTCTTAGAGACACAAAAATGGCAGTGGGGAGGACCATGGTCCAGCCAGGTGTGGTGGTACACATCTGTAATGCCAGTGCCTGGGAGGCTGAATCAGAAGAATCCCAAGTCTGAGGCTAACCTGCATCATACAGTAAGTTAAAAATCAGCTGAAACTAGGAAAAGTGACCTATTTTGAAAAAAAATATGTACTTTTGTTTGTTTTTGTTTTGAAACAAGGTTCAACATGTAACCCAGACTTCCCAGACTGGCACCGCAATCCCCCTGCCTTAGCTTCCCAATGCTGGAAAGTCTGGTGTAGCTGATTCTACACTTTCAACTTTCAAGTTCTCTCTGTGATGCTCAACTACCAAATGTTGAGGGACTTAATGGGAATATATTCTTACAGTTCTAAAAGTCATTGGTGTAAACTGAGGTCATCCTTCTCTCTCTAGCGCCTTTAGGAACGATGATCCTTTGCCTCAGGAGAGGGAAACGCTGTAACTGTTCTTTCTTCTAGCTTCTAGCATTGTGGCTTCCGCCCTGGTTGGGTTTTGTCAACTTAACACAAACCTAGACATATCTAGGAAGAAGAAACTTTAACCAAGAAAATGCCTTCAATCAACTGCCAGTAAGGAAATATGTAGGGAATTTTCTTGACGAATGATGGATGTGGGAGGTGCCAGTCCAATGTGGGTGGGGCCACCCCTGGGCAGGTGGTCCTGGAGTGTTTAGCAAAGGTGGCTGAGCAAGCCATTGGGAACAAGCCAGTCAGCAGGGCTCCTCCGTAGTCACTGCCTCCAGGTTTACTGCCTCCAGGTTTACGCTTCGAGTTCCTGCCCTGACTTCCTTTGTTCATGGACTATGAGGTGGAAGTAAATCCAAGTTGCTTTGGGGCACGGTGTTTTATCACACCAGAAGAAGAGACAGAGTCAACCCTAATTCCAGGCTGATTCGTTTGCGAGATCTTTAATTTAATTACATCTTGAAGGTTCTGTTCCCAAAGAAGGTCACAGTCTCGGGTTCAGAGGGTTCAGCTGGGCATATCTTTTGGAGGAAACACAATCATATCCACTAGCCTCCATAAATTCTGGACAGAGCCGATTATATAAAGGGCTGTACACATTTCATAGTGTTGAAGCAGGGGTTTTCCACCTGCTGGGGCTGGCAGGAGCAAGACGCTCATAGCCCTATAAGCCCAACTTCGTAGTTAAAAGTCAGATCCTCAGAGGGTGTTCTGAACATCCACATTCTAGAATCCTGGCTGTTTTCCAGATCTCTTCCATCAGTTTTCCCAGGAGAAAGGGTTGATGATTTCAGTGTCTAACAAGGGCCCCCAGATTGCTGCGATGTCACAAATAATGCTCAATGATGCTGCTGGGGGAATAAGAATGGTACAGCCATTTTGGCAACTTTTTAAAAATTTAAGCCCACATCAAGTAGCCAGTACCCTGTCTGCATGCTGCCATGCTCCCTGTCAGGATGATAGTGGACTGAACCTCTGAAACTGTAAGTGAGCCACCCCAACTAAATGGTTTTTTTTTTTTTATGAGTTGCCATGGTCATGGGGTGTTGACCGAAGTTTCTGTCCCACCAGGTCCCACATCCGTTTAGTCCCATATAAATACACAGAAGCCTACATTCATGATAAACTGATTGGCCTATTAACTTAGGCTTCTTTTTAACTAACTCTTACATCTTATAATAACCCATAAGTCTTGTCTGTGTTCACATGTGGGTTGGTACATTTTTCGGCAAAGCAGTCATATCTTGCTTGCTCTGTGTCCAGCTTCCTTTTTGTCTGGGTGATGACTGTAGACTGAATCTTTCCTCTTCCCAGAATTCTCGTTGCCTCACCTCTATTTCCAGCCTGGTCACCCCGCCTATACTTCCTGCCTGGCTACTGGCCAATCAGCATTTATTTAAAATACAAGTGACAAGGTACAGACCATTGTCCCACAGCAATGGGATCTTTTCACAGACCCTAACTAAGACACTTACTCTCTCATAGTCCTGGTAGTCAGGGGTCCAAAATGATTCACTAGGTAGCCTCAGGAAGTTGACAGAGCCATGTTCCTTCTAGAGGCTCTAGAGATGAATCAATTTCCCTGATATCTATCTCTCTTCTCTCTGTCACTACCTGCCTGCCTCTCTCTCTCTCTCTCTCTCTCTCTCTCTCTCTCACCCTCTCCCTCTCTGTATGTGTGTGTGTGTATGTGTGAGTGTTTATAAATATATATGTGTGTACAGTCTCATGTAGCTCAAGCCTACCTCAAACTCAATATATTGCTAAGGCTGGCTTTGAACTCCTGATCCTTCAGCCTCCTAAATGCTGGGATTACGAGGATGAAACATCACATTCAACTGCAGTCTTTTAGCTTTTAAGCAGTGATTCTCAACCTGTGATTCTCAACTTTGGGGGTATCAAATGACCCTCTCCCAGGGGTCACACATTAGATATCCTGCTTATCAAATATTGACATTACAATCATAACAGTAGAAAAATAACAATTATAAAGTTGCAATGAAAATTACTTTATGGTTGGTGGTCACTACAGCATGAGGAACTATATAGAAGGGCTGCAGCACTAGGAAGGCTGAGGGCAACTCTTTAAAAAAAAATACCTGTATTCTTTGGCTTCTAGTCTCTCCTCCATCTTCAAAGCTGGGCCTGTGACACCTTCAAATCTATCTTACACTTCTGCCCCCTTACGAGAACATTACGTCAGCATAGTTTCTCATGTACCATACTTTCCCCACCAACCTGCTATGCATCTTTAATCAGGAAGTTTTCATAAGTATACGAGCCTGTTTCTGAGCTCCCTATTCTTTTCTTTTAATTATTTTGCTGTCTCCTAATAATCTCTAAGTGCGCTGCATGGGCCAGCTGCGCCAGCATCAGGTCATTAGAATGCAGCCTCAAGCCAGACCCAGACTTTCTTAATCAGGGTCTGTGATTAATGAGGTTCCCATGGGACTCAGATGAACACGGAGTCTGAGAAGCCTGGTTTACCCGATGCTTTTGTATTTATTTGTGTGTTCTGTCTGCATGTGTGCCTGCAGGCCGGAAGAGGGCACCAGATCTCGTTACAGTTGGTTGTGTGTCACCATGTGGGTGCTGGGAATTGAACTCATGTTTGGAAGAGAAGCCAGTACTCTTAATCCTTGAGCCATCTCTCCAGCCCCAGTCTTGAACTGCTAATTACTATGACTTTCCCTTGAGTACTGAGGTACCCTGTGCTAAGCCCCCTCTTGTTCCCCCTATAGAATTCACAACTTCATTTAGGAAGAGCTGGGACTTTTATAAGAATCTAAGTCAATACATCGACTTCTTTCACTTCTTCATTTAGTTTTGCCTTTTATGCTTGTCAATAAATTCTGGGTTTTTTTTCTTTCCTAAATATCTAATATATGTCTTTCCTGTGGATTTTTCCCCAAGAAGCTCACAGGTGCTGGTAAAAGTGGTAATGCTTTATTATCATTCTAATTATTGCAAACATACTGGAATGCAATATGTGTTTGCATATTGATCTAGCAACCAGGGAGAATATTTGCATTAGTGTTCATAATATTTATGTACATTCCCTCTGCATTTTGTGTAGGTAATAATATTTCCTATGAATAATGGTCGTTTTCTTTCATGTTATCTTGACCTTTTCTTGTGTTAATGCACTACATAAGAGAATATTTGCATTAGTGTTCATAATATTTATGTACATTCCCTCTGCATTTTGTGTAGGTAATAATATTTCCTATGAATAATGGTCGTTTTCTGTCATTTGTTATCTTGACTTTTTCTTGTGCTTTCTGGTATACCATGGTAAAGACACAGTCACAGTCTTGATCCTAAATGAAAGACAGAGTGAATATAAATTCCTCAACACTTGGATATTTGTAGTTGATTTTTTTTTGACAGATACGCTTTACAAGATTAAGGAACTGGTTTTTCCCCTCTAGCTTGCCAAGTTTTGTAAGAAGACATGGATATCAAATTGTGTGTTTTGCTTTCTCTTCTGTCAGTTACTCCTCTCACTATTATGATAATACAACTGAAGGGGGAAGGGACCTGGTCCATCTCATGGTTTGAGGGTGTGCCCCATCATGGTGGGGAAGGCATCGCAGCAGGTCACACTGAGCAGTTGGGAAGGAGTGGCAGGAGGAAGCTCGGCTCCCTTTCCCCTTTTTTTATTCAGTCTGGAACCCCAGCCCATGGAACAGTGCTGCCCACATTCGGTGAATTTTCCTGCTTCAGTTAAGGCTTCCTGAAATCACCCAGAGGGGTTTCCATGGTGATTCTAAATCCTATCACTTTAACAATGAAGATTGACAGTCACAATCCCAGCCTTGTCAACTTGACCTCCAAACACACAAGGCCATCAGAGCATTCCATCCCTTGCCTCAAAGTCCTGTTTCCACCTCCTATTGTTCCATCTCTAAAAGTTCCATAGCTTTTAGAAGTCCAGATACTTTTGAGACCCGAGAGAAATTCTTACCTTTGAGAGCCTGCAAAATTAAGAAAAACAAACAACAAAACAAGTCATATACTTCCAATGAAATATGGCAGAGTTCACATTTCCATTGCAAAAGAGGGGAACACAGACATAGCTAGCAACGATAGGACCAAACACAACCAAAACACAACAGGGCAAATACCAAATCCTGCAGATCCATGTCCAGTATCTATGGCTTAGGATGGAATCATCTGGGCTCCAAAGGCCTTGAATAGCTTTGCCCCCTTAGCTCTGCTACCTATAAAATGCTGAGTCCTCTCTCCTGGGCTGACTCCACTCAAGCCTGTAGCTTTCCCTGGCAAATGTCACATTGCTCCGGCATCTCCAAACTCATGGGGTACCCACTACAATGTAGAGTCCACTTTCACCAATTTGTACACTATCTTCTTAGGGATTCCTGCAAGAGACTTCACCCCTGCCAACACACTGCCTGGTCTGAACAGTTCTCTGGACCCTTGGCATAAGACTCTAGGTGTCTTTTGCCCTTGCAACTTTAATGTCTGAAAAAAAAATGCCATGCTGATCATGTGTCAAGTTCTACTGCCAGCTGAGACAGCCTGGCCCACTTCGATGGCAGTTGCAGGGGTTTCTGTATGATGAGGCACTTGTTTTCAGGTAGGGAACCCCCTTCTGAAAAATTTTGGCTCTGGGCTCTCTCAAATGACTTTGCGTAGTCACAGCTGGTGCCCATGTTAAAGGCATGCACACCAGCTGATATAGATTGGGGAAGTGATTGAACCAAAAGGTCCATGACCTCATCACAGTCCATTGATGAGGTAATAATTTGATGCCATCATAGAGATATGTGGATGTTTAGAAGGAGGGAGGCAGGGTGGAAGGAGGTATGCATCAGATCCAAAGCATAACAGTTCAGAGAAGTTCAGATGTCACGTAAACGGCAGTCTTCTGATCCTAGATGTCACGTAAACGGCAGTATTCATTGGGCAACAATTACATTCCAGATACCATGCTAGACATAAAGACTTCAAAACTGAGTAAGAATCTGAATGTGGTAACGCAAAACTATAATTTAAGCACTTGGAAGGCTGAGGCAAGAGGATTGTCTGGTCTACAAAGCAAGTTTCAGACTAGCCTTGGTTGAAGAACGAGACTTTCGTGGCCCCAGAATCTGGTATTGTTATTTTTGTTAAATTATTGTGCTGTCATAATTGACTCCTAAATATTTATGTTTATACCCACGGATTTGGGCTGCTCTCAGCCTCGGTCAGAGACATGCCTCCATCCACAGTGGGCAGCAGTCAACAGAAAGAGACGCATAACCAACCAGTCAGAGTAAGAAACTGAACTCTCCACTTTAAGCAGGGTTCACAAGGCTCAGGAAACGTGGCAGAGGGGGTGGGAAGAATACAGGAGTCAGAGGATGGGGAGGTGTGCTGTGAAATGCTTTCTTCTGCACACGGTCTGGCTGATGAGTTCATGGACTCACAGTAGCTGTGGTCACCTGCTCAAGATAAAGCCAGCCAAATTCCCAGCACAGAAGGGATAGATGATTTCTAGGCTCCACCCCTTTACTGAAGAGCTATTGGCTGTGGACAGTTGCCAGGGAGGAAGACTCATTCTTTGATGAGATGTGGCCGCTGGTAGGTTTCCCATGTTCCGGTGGATGCTCACATTCACGCTCACATGGGCAGTGCAAACTGGACAAGGTTGGTTATCAAAAAGCAAACAACTCTCTGCCCCTGTTACCAGACCACAGAGCCTGTGTCTCAGGAGGGACCACGGTGTGAAGCTTGCCTTGCAGGGCCTGTGCGAAATGAGCTGGTGTCTGTGGAGGATCTGAAAAGTTTGAAGGGAAATTTCAGTCTGAGCAGGCAGCTGACTCTGTCTCCAAGAACAAACAGTCTGAGTATGCACGGTGTCTGGTATGATGCAAATACAAGGATGACATCAGCAGAGAAACCACACTGCTGGAGGAGCTGGTGCCCAGTGTGGGAAGAGGAGCAGGGGTTGTGGACAACAACAGGCTTGGAGAATATGCTGCAGACTGAGCCCCAGAACCACCAGGGGAACTGGCGTGCCTCATTGGCAAGACCATGAAGACACGTGGACCAGTAGACATGGCCATCATTGGCAGATGGTCATCACTGGTGGCATGGCCCTCAGCATGGCTAGTCAGCTGCATTCATTGGTCTAGATGCATCCAAGTTCAGTCCTGAAGTCGGCCTCAGTTTCCGTCTGCCTAGAGGCACCTGAGAATCCACGGGGGACACTGGAAGAGGATCCTGTGCATCCTTACTACCCTTCCCCCTTCTCCCCCAACCTTGTCACCATGCCCAACATCCTCCATGACCTTCAGCTTCTCATCTCTTGAGACCTATCACTTAGACCTATCCTGTATTTGAGATGAGTGTGAATGAAGTTGGGTTGAGCCTTAACGTGGGCCGTGACTTTGGTGGGATGCTAGAGGGAATGTAGGGAAGCTGGCAGGGGAGGGCAGTAGTGTGATCATCTTTCATTGTGTGCCTGTAAGTGCTTCTCAAATGTAAAGAAAAAAACAACTGAAGACCTTGTCTCTAAACAGTACCCACAAATAATAGCAGTGATTATAAAAATTGTGCAAGATTGAGCCCCTCGCTGCGAGTGTGAGCGCTGCGCAATATATAAAATCCTGGGGCAAGATTAGCTTTCCACGGGCAATTGGATCTGGGTAAATGACTGAAATTCTATGAACTTCAATTGCCTTACTTGCAAAATTAATATAAAATATTCTAATGGATTTTGCGGTGATTTAGAGGCCACGAGGTATTTCTACTTGAAAAATCAAAATGTCTCCTCACATAAAAAAGAACTCCCGAGAGGCCTTGGATGGGTGCGTCAGTGAACAATGGACTCAAGGATTCTGTTTTTGCTTTATACATCTCTGCTCTCAGGCTAGTGGCCCCTGCTGTAGTTCAGAGGCAAACTCCCCAGCCACCTTCTGAGTTGAACACTTGGACCCCGGGCGCTGGCATTGTTTGGAGAGCTTGCTGAAGCAGGTCACCTGGGGCAGGCCTGGAAGGTATAGCCACTTTTGGTTCTAGTCCAAGGATTCTGTGACTTTTCTGACACTGCCATGGACGGAGCCGGCCTCCCAGTGTCTCCCCCTCCCTGATGTACCCAAATCTCTGAAAACCGCAGTCATTATAAGATTTCTTCCCTTCAATTCTGTCTGCTGGTTTGTCAGCAATAGGGAAAGAACTAGCACCCCTCCCCCCAGCTGCCCGATGACCACAATGCCTGTCACCCAGACCCTTGCACAAAGGATTCCTCCTCCCCGCCCATTAGGCTTCCCTTCCACGTTGGCCAGAATTGTATTACAAGTCCATGTCTAAACTAATCACTCCAAGAGAAACGCAATTACAGTAATTGATTTCCACCCCTCCGCAGCGTTCCTGGAGCCTCAGAGGGAGACGGCCGTATACCTGTCCCATTTAGGGCTGAAACCAATCATTCTGAGAAATGGGATTAGAGTAATTGCTTTAGTTTGAGTGGGATAGAGCTTTCCATGAGTTCCTAGGGAAAGCCATCGACAGTCACACAAAATTAGGGCTCTTCCGGCCACGGAGAGGAAACCGATAGCTGGGTAGGGAACAGTCGTATCTGCATAGGGCCACTGTCAAACTTAAAAGAGCTCATTTACAGATAGGGCCCAGAAGGGTTATCTAGTACATAGCAATCCGTCAAGTAAATATGAGCTACAAATATTTCACAATGAAGCTACAAACACAGGCAGTTTTTAACATGTATTTTTTCTGTTGATGTCCAATGACAGATGCCACTGTTCTAAGACATGCATGGGAGCTTCAAGGAGGAGCCAGCCCATACCTGGTATGAAGAAAGGAATGGAAAGGTATGGGGCGGGGGAAGGCAGGAATAGGATGCTTCTATAAAAGACATGGTCTTCACTTGAGTATTGAACAAAAGGAGTCACCTAAGGCAGAATGTGAGTATGGGCATGGCAGGAGAGGTTGACCAATGCCAATCCTCTGGGCACTTGAAATTTCTGAATAAAGACGGGAGAGGAGGGGAAAACCTCACACCTGGTGTCCTAAACTCCCTAAAGTAGTGAGATACCAGAACACCGCAGCTTAGGCACATCAGTTCATCCTCAGCACCTGCTGGAGTTCATTAGCTTACTGGGACGGAATCAACAAGGTGATAAAACAGTGTGCTGGCTCAGAGAAAGATAATACAGTTGGGGACTAGGTACAGAGACACTGCTGATGGGGCGTGCTGGTACGTGCCTATAATCTCATCACTCGGAAGATAGAGGCAGGGGGATTGGTAGTTCAAAACCATCCTCGTCTACATAGAGAATTTGGGGACAGCCTAGGCTACATGAGACTCAGTCTCAAAACAAAATAAAAGTTCTGTTCCTATGTAGCCAGCTTTTCTTGTGAATACTGGGGTATCCAGGGCCTTATGCAAGCAAGTTAGGCAAGGGCTCTAACATCAAGCTACCTGCCCCAACCCCAGCTGCATGCAGCCAGTTCTTAAAGTGAGGAAGACAAGGCTGTAACTGGAAGTTCCCATTGATTGGACCAGAGGAAGGTAGGATTGAAGTAGAATGGTACACTCTGTCAGACACAGTGACCACCAGTGAAACCAAGGGAAAAGGGGAAAAGAGAAGGTGAACTATGCATGTTAGATCACAACTACAATCCCAGCACTCAGGAGGTCAAGGCAGGAAGATCGTAAGCGTGAGGCAGCTAGGGCTTCAGGGTAAGTGGTTGACTCCAAAAACAAAAGAAAGGAGAGCGAGGGAAACAGCTAGTGTGTACTGTGTTTGCCGTGTAGCCCTGCAGCCTGAGTTGGGTCCCTAGCCCAGAAGTTTAAAAAAACAAAAAGCAGGCCATGGGCATGTGGATATAACCCCAAAGCTGAGGGGGCTGAGACAGGCAGATCCCTGGGGCTCTCTGCTGCCTAGCCTAACCCGTGAGCCCCAGGTCTCAGAGAGCTATCCTGTCTCAAAACAACCAAAAATAATAAGATTGGAGCTAGCAAGTCGGTGGGGTGAGCAAAGGTGCTTTCTGCACAAGTCTGACACAAGAGTTTGATACCCAGAAACCAAGTAAAGATGGAAGACGAGAACCACAAAGTGGTCCTTGGACCTCCATACATATGCCATGACACCCAGGCACCCATATGCACGTACGTTTTACACACACACACACACACACACACACACACACACACACACACTTGGAGTAAGAAGAGGCAGAAAAGGGGGAAGACATACTGAGTAATGAAAAGAACTCATTTCTGTCCAGGTTTGGAGAACAGCATACATCTCTAGTAGCTGTGGGACAAGCCAGCAGGTATATAGGAGCACCAACTGTCCAGGTCACCAGAAGAAGCATACTGTGAGTGAAGGTCACTCTAAGGAAGCCATGTCTCTTGTTCCATTCAAGCCATGAGGCTTGGAATATGGACTCTCAGCTGGGTTTTACACTCATACTTGGCCACTGAACCTAAAGGCAGGTTGCAGTAAGACTCCAGATGGAGGAAGGGGGTGGACAATTTATTTTAAAAATTATTGGTCTATCCTAGGTCTTGGACTCTGAGGTTCTCAACAAGTGTGCTGTGACCCTTTTGGGGCTGAACAACCCTTTCATAGGGGTTGCATATTAGATAGTTACATTACAGTTTGTAACAGTGAGTCAGGCCGTGGTGGTGCCCGCCCTTAATCCCAGCACTCAGGAGGCAGAGGCGGTTGGATCTCTTTGAGTTCAAGGCCAGCCTGGTCCACAGAGAGATTTTCAGGACAGCCAGGGCTACACAGAGAAACATTGTATCAGAAAAACAAACAAAACAATTCACAAGAAAAGAAAAACTACTGATGGAGAAGAATGTGTCTTTTAAATCCAATACAATGTAAACTTTAAGCTCTGATGGTAATAAACTGGGCAAAGTATAGGAATTTGGAACAATTGGGCAAATGGATCTACCCTCTTGTTTACTTCCCTCAAGTCTTGTACTGGACTATAGTCTCGAGTTCCAGACTTTTGGATAGGCAACAAGGGGTATTCCAGGCTGATTGGCAAGGAATAAGTATGCCTGCTTCAAGGATGCACCTGATGTGAATCTTGCCTGGCTTCTGGACTGATGTGGTACTGCTTGACTTGAATGGATGTTGCCCCAGATGCTAGTTGCACAATGATGCTTGTTTTGCCAAGCCAGGAGGATTATCCTCTACCCAAACTGTAGGAATTTCCTGGATCAACAACTTTTCCCATCCCCCCCCTCCAGGGAGTAGAGTGGATTTTGGAGGAGGAGATATTTCTAACTTATTGGGCAGGTTGCAGTTAAAGCCTTAGCAGGGCCTCCCAATTGCCAACTAGGAGAGTCTCCTGGGAATGATATTGTTCTCCTGGAGCTTGTCCAAGAGGTCCCGCCCCAGTAAAGGGTAGGGACATTCAGGAGTAACAATAAAAGAATGAGTCACAGTTCCATGTCCTAGGTTAACAGTCCAGTCAGTGGTCCATTTGTATCCTTTGACTGTGCCCCCCCCCCGTACTTCCATTGTTTGGTTGGTACAGATTCCATGGGTTCCTGTAATATTGAATGAACAGCTCCTATGTCCACCATTTTATAGTTGGCACCTATGGTTACATAGGCTCCTGGAGTCGAATTTGAAGAAGCCTCAGCCTCACTAATCCTCCATAACTTGGATTGGGTCGGGTTTAGGGGCTACCTGTTTCCCATGTGGACATTCATTTTTCCAAAGACCCATTTCTTTGCAGTAGGCACACTGGTCTTTTGTAAAGGTCTCCTCTTCTTATCATGGTGTACTTGAGCATTGTTGAGAGTGGCTGGGGCTTGTAGTGCATGGTGACATGTCCCATCTTCTTTACCATAAAATCTTCTTTACTATCTCTGCCATCAAATACTTTCTGGACTATCTCTAATAGTACTGACCTGTTTTTTTTTTTTTCCTACAAACCCATTCATCTTTTGTATCTTTCTACATATGTTAGTGGCTGAGTGGGTAACAAAAGCCAGGTTAATCACCTTGAGATTTGCCAGATCCTCTGGGACTATAGGAACATATAACCAATAGGAATCCAGGAGGTGCTCCAAAAAAAACTGTAGGCAATTCATCTAGGCCTGGTTTCACATCTGTTACCTTAGACACCCTAGGTAGGTTAGTGGGCTTTCAGAATGCCTGTTTCATCTCTTTTTAGATGAACCTTGTGGTATTCACATAGTGACCTCTTACCTCTCTGTGTGCTGTAGTCCCATTGGTGGGGTCTCCTTCTTGGCAGAGCACAGTCAATCACCTCTGCCCTCTGGTCATCAACCACTGAGGCTAATCCAGGGAGCGCTTCAGTCTCTTTCACTAGAATCCATTCCCCTTCCTTGGTAGTGAAGAGGGAATGGAGAATTTACTGACAGTCATCTCATATGGTGAGATGGTTGAAAAAGATAGAATCAATCAGAGAAGTTAAGGATTCGGGGCTAGTGCTGAAAGGGTTGTTCTGGCTCTTCCCATTGTAGAGATCTGTGGTGGGAAAAGAGACATACAGGTAGGTAATGGTTGTCGGGAAACAGCTGTAGGCAAGCAAGGACTGAAGGGGGGTGCCACCTGCGAACCAGAATCAGAGAAGTCAGGAGGGCCTTATGGGACTCCCTGGAGGGTGTGGGGAGAAGGAGGAGAAAATGCAGGGGAAGGTAGGGAAGACCTGGCAGGAGAAGATAGGTGAAGAACTAGATAGTAGGGTAGGGGTAGGTATGGGTGGGGAGCAGAGTGAGGTCTTGGTGGTGGGGACTAGGGTGGCAAAGGTGGAGGCTGAGGTGACGAAGGGAGAAGAGGATGAAGATAGTTACATGGAGGGAGGAGGGATTCTTCCTTCTGTAAGTTCTGCAGGATGGTCTTCAAAGGGGGCTTGTTAGTCTCGGCTACAGGCCCTCGAAAGGCCTGTATGTTGATAACTAAGGCTTGGCCACCTTGCCCATTGTGAACCATACAGGCCTTTATGAAGGGGTGGGGGTAGGCTGGAAATTGTTTCAGCCTAAAGAAAGATGTATCCAATCTGATCCCGGTGGCCAGGCTTACTGAGGATGACATTAACCACTGCCCTGGCTCTCTGAGAATTGGAAGTACGCTTGGAGGGTCAATCAGCATGAGCGTGCGCCGTTCAGTTTCACAGAATGTTGGGAGGTGATGCTTGATGGTAGGATAATTATATTCCTCCTTAATTATAGGTGAGTAAAATCTATCAAAATTCTTTAGGACACAGGTTAGAGGATGGTTAGGTGTGTTGGTTTTATTACCCATGTTGCCTATCAGTTCAGTCATCCCAAGTCCAAAATAAACCAGTTAACACAGAAAGTATGAATGGCAGAAGGAGGACAATAAAAATGAAGCCTAAGATAAGACCTACAAACATAAGATAAATAGGACATAGAATCAGGCCAAGAACCTCAGGTGGCAGTGGGATGTCTCACTTTTCGCCCCAGATGGAAGAATATTATGGTCCTGTCAAACCCCTTCCACATCCTAGGTAGGGATCCCACAAAACAGAATGAGAAGCCTCCGTAGACACTTGGTGTTTTTCTCAGCACAAGCGTTCACCCTGATAGTCCTCTAACTGAAGGTAGCCCCAGAGCCTTGGAACATCTTAAGGCACATGCCACCTGAGGCAGTCCCCATTTCCCTGGAGTTCTGGAGCAAAGGTCTGGGTTTAGAATTTGGGTGTGTGATCTGAATCTCGCTGGGGCCTCCAGAAAATGTTAATCCTAATGGTGAGACTAAGATCATGATCACAATATGAGCCAAATTTGAGGCAAATTTAAATTTTTTATTGGGGTGCTCCCAAAAGCTAGACTGGGACTGACTCCTAAGTTGGGTTAAAGAGAGCAGCCCCAAATTCATCCCTAGGCCCCTTTCAAAGAGTAAAATCACAAATAGTTTTGCAGAATGGAGACAATGGGGCAATAAGAAAAATTAAAAAAAAAACTTTAAAAATATTATCACCTATCATGTGATTTAGTGAGGGGCGAGGGAAGATCAGAGAGGGTAAGGGTATTCTCCAAAATAAATCAAAGTCATGGGTTTGGGAAGGTCAGTCTCCAGGAAACAGAGAGCAACTCAACTTTCACAGTAAATACAAACTTTTTTTTTAATGCAGTATAATGGCTCCTGCCTTCAAATGGAGTCAGGCAGGTTCCCCAGAGGAACTGCATTAAAGAGTTTCAGCAGGGGCTGGAGAGGTGGCTCAGCAGTTAAGAGCATTGCCTGCTCTTCCCAAGGTCCTGAGTTCAATTCCCAGCAACCACATGGTGGCTCACAACCATCTGTAATGAGGTCTGGTGCCCTCTTCTGGCCTGCAGACTTACAAACACAGACAGAATATTATGTACACAATAAATAAGTAAAATCTAAAAAGTACTTTTAAAAAAAGAGTTTCAGCATTAGGAAAGCTGAGAACTACTGCTCTAACTTGTAGAAAGAAGACAATCCAAGGTTAAGTGCCACGCCGCATGATACAAGCAACACATCCACGCTTTTGTATTTTATGCATATGGGTGATTTGTCTACATGCACATCTGCACACTAGAAGAAGGCATCAGATCCCATTATAGACAGTTGTGAGGCCCCCAAATGAATGCTGGGAATTGAACTCAGGACCTCTGGCAGAGCAGCCAGTACCCTTAACCACTAAACCATCTCTCCAATACTTCATCTGTGCTTTTAAATGCCCATGTGAAGAAGACTGATGTGCAAACGCTTGTGTTAATAATACTTTTGCTAACGTTGTCTTTTATTATTTGGTTAATTACAGACAGGTTCTCAATGGTTCAGGCTTTCTTATACCCACATCTTTCAGTGACCTTGAACTCTTATTCCTCCTCCCTCAACTTAGTACTGGGATTTACAGGTATGCATCCTCAACATCTGGGCTTGGCAAATGGCAATTCTACCTGAACTGGTTTTATCAAGTCCTAAGCAGGACTTTGCATGTTCCTGTCAGGACCAGTGACTACCACCTCCCCCTGTGCTTCTCAGCTCCAGCCTCCCTCTAAGGGTAGTAACCGTGAGAAAGGGCCTGGGTTTCAACAGTATCCACCTCACATGTTCTGTACTCTAGGCAGCACGGGCAGCACCTTTTGAACTCTCTCCAAAAAGAGGCATCCTGCCAAGACAGAATGTTCTGACCTGCTCCACCCAGAAGATAAAACCACAAATGTGTTTGTGAGTAGCAGCAAGCAAGGGAGGAAGGTAAATAAGTTTGTGCAGGAGTTGGCTACAAGTTGAGAAGGAAGTACAGGTGCTGGCTGCCTTGTGTGGGGCTGTGTGCCTCTGTTCCCACCTTGGATGAGACTTTTGAAGTGTCTCATCCCCTGGTGCCAGCCCCCCAGTTGCTCCTGGAGGACACCTTCCTTTATATGGAACACTCACATGGCAGGAACTTAATGCCTAGCCAAAGGTCACAGTGCAAAGGAAAGCAAGAGAATGAACTATTGGAGTCAGAAGGTACAAACACCTTGTCCCAAGACCTTCTTACCCACTGCTATGCCCTTCTTCCCATCTCGTCCTTGGTCAATGCCAAATCCACCCTGCCCCACTTTCAGCCCAAACACTGCACACTGTTTCTCTCTTGGACTTATATCCCTGCACTGCCTGGAAACTCTGCCATACACTCTGGGACAGGAGCTCCTCCAGAGCACAGTGTCCACAGAAAACACTGTCATCATGGAGGGGCTATTGTTCATCTGCCATCCCCAGTGTCTTGTGACCTTCTCAGAGACAAGGACCTAGTCTCACAATGTTTGTGTTTGCCCAGCAATTCCATTCCTAGTTATTTGCCTCCCCCAACACAATAGTAACATCTTACACTAAATCTGGATATAAATGTTAATGGCATTTTGTCCACAGCAGCAATCCAAATGGCTGAACCATGACACAACCACAGAAGGAAATACTACTTAGCAAGGAAAAGGAGGGAACTCCTGAATGTGCCTGATAACCTTGGTAACTCTCCCTCAATTACGAAGTGGAGGGCTGGACTGAAATAGCTCCGTGATTCCATTTATGAGTCTTCCAGAATAAGGAGCGCTAGTGGGTTAGAAGGCGGATAAAGGTTACTGTTATGACAGTCTCTGCATATGTAGTGTCAAAACTCTAAGAGAGGAAAACTTACCTGCCTGGAAAAACTTAAGAGAGAGGGAGAGAGAGGGAGAGAGAGGGAGAGAGAGAGGAGGAGGAGGAGGAGGAGGAGGAGGAGGAGGAGGAGGAGGAGGAGGAGGAGGAGGGGGGAGGAGGAGAAGAAGAAGAAGAAGAAGAAGAAGAAGAAGAAGAAGAAGAAGAAGAAGAAGAAGAAGAAGAAGAAGAAGAAGAAGAAGAAGAAAAGAGAAGGAGAAGGAAGCATACTAGTTGATATTTAATCAAAACACGAATAAACCTCACTGCAGAGGGAAATGATGTTTTCACTTCACAATGCCCAATGTTTGCCTCAGAAGTCCTGGGAGGCAAGAAGAGCCCGTCCTTCTGCCCGCTCACTAGTTGGTTAACCAGGTGGTTAAATGACTTGCAGCTACTGTAGCGCTGGTGGGTGACACAGCAATTCTGACTCCTGCTCTCTTCTCTCTCAGTGTCATTATGCCGTCTGGGAATTTTCAGCCTGTGGATAAAGACAAACAACAAAACACTCGGGTCTGGTTTTCTTCAGTGCCTCGGGCAGAAAGGCTGCCCATCTCCCTGGAGACTACAAGGTGACTCAAACTGCAGGAGGGGGCCAGTCTGGCTGTGGGAAAAGAAAAGCAACAGACTCAAAGGCTTCCAGAAATCAGCCCCCACGAGGCTCACCAACAGTACCTTGGCCAGGGGTCATGGCCATGTGGGGGATCCAGTGTGGAGAGCTCCGGGCCTGAACACACAGCAGAGAAAATAGGATAGAGACCTTTCTTGAAAAAGAAAGGACTGGAAGAAGACAGGAATGCTAACTACCTCCTTCCTTATCCAGCCGTGTCTGAGGCTCTGCTTCTGTTAGAGGAGCCAAACATTTAAACTGCAGGGCAGTCAGCATGAAATATCTTCAATCAGGGTAGGTTGTGGTTCCTCACTCCAATGTTGGAACAAAGCTGTCCCAGCATCCTTATTTGTAGGGAGAAGACAAACTTCTATATATCCAAGTTATTTTGACAAGCACACCCAACCAAAAAAAGTGCTGAAACAGCACTCTGCCCTGCCACCTGCATCCAGGACCCCTGCCACCTGCATCCAGGGCCTCCACCACCTGCATCCAGGGTCCCTGTCACCCGCATCCAGGGTCCCTGCCACCTGCATCCAGAGTCCCTGCCACCTGCATCCAGGGCCCCTGTCACCTGCATCCAGGGTCCCTGCCATAGTCGACTCTGAATTCTCTAATGCTCTCTTTTTTCCCACCTGCCTGGCCCTTCCCAAGCCCCCAGCTCCAAGGGAGGAATCTGAGCCTGTGGCCCAGCACACCCAGGGCATGGATGCTCAGGGGAGTGCTCCCAAGTACTTCCTCATCAGTCACACAGCAGTTCCTAGTCGTCTATTGGAAGGGATCGTATCTTTTGGAAAAAGTAAAGCCTTAACCTGGACAAAAACAAAACAAAAAGCAAAAGCAAACAAACCAAAACACCCACTTCTCTTGAACTAGCTCCCCCAGCTCGTAATAACAACCCTTTAGCCCCACTCTTTTGGATCACAGGGTGTAGCACGAATAATAAAAACCCAGAGAAAGAAGTTGGGGTTCCTCCTGAAAACTAAAAGAGCAAAGCCCTCAAGCCACTAGAGAAGTCTTACCTCTACCAACGCGGGGTGACTGCACACTAAGCACTAAGACACTTTCTCCTCCCATTTTATACGTCCTCTAGTTTGGGATTAAAGGCACATGGCAACTCCCTGGGACTGGGATTAATGGTGTGAGCCACCACCACTGGGTTTTGTTTCTGCTTTGAGCTTGTGTAGCCCAGGGTGGCCTTGAACTCACAAGAGACCCGTCTGATTCTGTCTCCCAAATCCTTGGATTAATGGTGTGTGTCACCATGGCCTGACATCTAGTGGCTTTAGCTTTGCCTCTGGTCTTCAGGCAAGATTTATTTATCAAAATACAAACAATAAATATACCACCACACCAGGGACTCTCTCTGGTCACACTACTCAAGAAGCAGTAGCACATCCTTCTCTGATCTAATTTACTGGGGTTGTGCCCTGGGCCTCTCCAAAGGAGACTGTGAGGGAGACTTCATTTCCAAACAGTCCTCCAGTGTGGACCACGGTAAGGCTTTGTGGAAGGGGGCAGCTGTGTTAGGGGACAGGAACGACTTTCAAAGGAGCAAGGTGTGGCTGAGCAGAGCAGAATACAACACTTTCCTCAGAAGAAGGGTTTTAACCAGGCTGTTAACCAGGAACAATGCTAACTGCCTGCTCCGCTCCTCGGGCCGCTTCCTGGGTGGCACATTTCCTCTAGTTCACTGTTTTCCACCTCACCTCACCCCGAATAACCCTGTCACTAACCTCCCTGAAGGCCAGGGCGGGGCCACCCTGTTCCTCCAGGCACTGGAGCCGCTGTGGCCTAATTACCAGCCAGGAGGATCCTGCATCCCCAGCTGGAGGCCAGCTGCTGTGGAGAGGAATATTAAGACATTTCCCATTCTTCCGAGCCCTTGTTAGTTCTTCCTGGTGGTGATTAGCCGGTTATTTTTAGCTCCATCTAAGCTCCCTGGTTAGTATTCAGGGCCGCTTTAGAAAGGTCCGGGTCGCTCTCCTCTCGTCAAAGCTTTGTTTCCCTTCGGTCCCCGCAGCAGAGGATAAATTAACCGGAGGTCCACTCTGCTGCTCCCTGGGTGCTTGCTCCTCCTGCTGTCCCCAAAGCACTGGCTTGTATCCAAAAGGCCAGCAACAAAGGCTCACCGGAGGGATCTGGGAAATGAGCAATTTGAAGGCCCGTTTGAGGAGACGGACAGAGCCCCACGGAGGGACGAAGTCAAGGTTTCCATATGGCTGTGACTAGCTGCTTCTGAGACACCAGGCAAGTGATGTGCTTTCACTGAGATGGAAATGATGTGTCTGGGCCAACTGGCCCATTAATCCCTCCCAGGACCAAGATGCTGTAGAATTTGTAAGTCTAAAGCAGAAAGAAGCCCAGCATGAGGAAAGCAGTTTAGCCTGTGGGAGACCATCTTGAAACAGCTGTGACACCTTTTCATCTTTTTCTTGAATTCATGTGGCTTCCATTTCTTCCCCCCAAATCATCCAGAAATGAAGCGCCTGTTCTTTGTCCCATATCCCCCTTCCCACCTTCTCCAGGGGTGGGGGTAAGGAAAAAAGAAACAAGCAAACTGTCTCTAGTTGAACTCCTACTGGTGCTGAACATGCAGAGGCAGCCCCAAAGCATGCTGGGAGATAGAACCACCACAGCACAGTCTGGATAAGGTGGTAATATATAATATATGCATCGCAGAGAGTTGCCTTGTTTTTGTTTTGTTTTTTGAGACAGGGTCTATGTAGCCATGTAGCCCTAGCTGGCCTGGAACTCTCTAGATAGACCAGAATGGTCTTGGACCCACAGAGATCTGCTTGCCTCTGCCTCCTGAGTGCCAGGATTAATTGTGTGAACCACCACACCTGGCAAAACCTTGTTTTTGTTTTGTTTTAAATATTTATTTCTGTTGCATGTGTATGTGTCTCTATGATCCCATGTGTAATGGTCTGTCCTGTTCCTTTAAGAGACGAGCCCCACCTACTCCCCCACCCCCAGGCAAGCTGATCTTCCTTCTACTTCCAACCTGAGCTCTTCCATCTCTCTCTCTCTCTCTCTCTCTCTCTCTCTCTCTCTCTCTCTCTTGTTCTCTTTCTTTCTCTCTCTCTGCTCTTTTCCATTCTCCCTTCCCCCCTTTCCCTTTCCCCTCCATAACCCACTAAATAAATACCCACTTTCTCTGCATGGCATGCCTATCCATCTATCCATCTCTGTCTCTCACCTGCCTCATGGCTCCCTGCCTAGGACCCTCTGGCCCTCATGGCCCATGGGCCACTCTGGGAATGGCACTGTTTTACTTTTACCATAATACCATGTATATGTGGTACCAGCAGAGACCAGAGAAGGATATCACATCCAATTGGAGCTGGCATTTGTGTAATGATCTGTCCTGTCCCTTTAGGAGACAAGTCACACCCACCCCCATCCACCAAGTCAAGCTGATCTTCAGCTTCCAGTCTGCGTCCCTCCCTTTTCTGTCTCTCTCCAGAGAGATAGCTGCTGCTGTTGTTCCTCCCCCCATTTCTCTCTCTTTCTTTCTCTCTCTCTCTCTGCTCTTCTCCTTTTCTCTACTTTCCCCTCCATAAGCCACTAAATAAATATCCAACCTCACCCTTCATGGTGTACCTATCTGTCTCTCACCCACCACATGGCTCCCTGCCTGGGGCTAGCTGCCTTAGGAGACCTGAAACATGATCTCATGGTGTGCCCATCCACCTGTCTCTCCTCATGGGACTGGTTGCCCCATCGAGGTCTCTCACCACACGGCTCCCTGCCTGGGACTCTCTGCTCCTTGTGGCCCACTGCAGCCACTTGGGGAACTGAGCCATCCCTGCCTGGGACTGGCTGCTCTTGGAACCCTCAACCCACTGCCTGCCGCCAAGTCAGGGACCTGCAACATTTTTACTTAAACCATAACAATGGTGCCATGACTCAATTCCCTGGTCCTAATTTTTTTTTCCTAAACTTAACTTTGTCCTCTCTTCTGCCAATGCCTTAAAGAGGTGTAAAAGACACTAGACATTTCCATACCACAAACATGGGGCAAGAGCAAAGAGACAAGTTATGCCAGGATATGACCAGCACCCAGCTTTCTCAGGTTCCCCCCACAAAGACGGTACCCACAAATAAGCAGGAAGCAGTCTTGAGAATCTGCCACCCCAATTCCTTTAACTTCCTGCCTTTTTATTATAAAAAAAGAAATGGGAATTTAATGATCTGTCCTATCTCTTTAAGAGACAAGCCAAACCCACTCCACCTCCCATCAAGGCAAGATGATCTTCAGCTTCCAGGCTAAGTTTCTCCCTTTTCCCTCCCCTCTCTCCCTGTCTCTCTCTCCTCCTCCTCCCCCTTCTCACCTTCCCTTCCATAACCCACTAAATAAATATCCAACTTCATGCTGCATGGCGTGCCTATCCATGTATCTGTCTCTGTCCCACCACATGGCTCCCTGCCCAGTACCAGCACCTTCAGAGACCTGCTGCATGGTCTTGTGATGTGCCCATCCATCTGTTTCTCCTCGTGGGACTGGTTGCCCCATTCACGTCTCTCACCCACCATGCAGCTTCCGGCCTGGGACTGGCTGCTCCTTGTGGCTTACTGCAGCCCCTTGGGGAGCTGCACCATCCCTGCCTGGGACCAGCTACTATTGGAACCTGCAGCCTACTGCCTGCTGCTACTTCAGGGACTTGCAGCCTGGTCTCGGGACCCACGGCACACTGCCGCCACTCAGGGACCTGCAGCACTTTACTTAAACCATTACAATTTGTGAGCTGTTCTTGTGTGTGCTGGGATCTGACCTCAGTTCCTTACAACTGAGCAGCAAGTACTCTTCACTACTGAGCCATCTCTCCAGCCCCATGAGATGCCTCACTTTCTAAATTCCCTTGAGGCATGCAAAAGATCTGGTATATTTTATTGATAAATCTGAATTCTGACCACTGTTCTCATGTCCTCCTTCTCCATTATCCCTTACTCACTAAAGCCTATGATGGGTCCTTCCATGTCACCAGCTGCCCACACTGCTCTGTGTTTTATCCCATTTAATTCCCAAGCTCTTGGATAGTGAGATCTACACAATTCTTCCCTAAGCCATGTTTGCTCTGGCCCTCATAGGTAAATCTTCTATCAGCACCAAGACCCTAGCAGAAGCTGTCTCTGGTCAAAGCCTCCCCGCTGCTTGCCCTGGGTTGCTGTCAAGAGCTAGGCCCATGGTTGTTCCCCTCCCTGCCTGTTATTGAGGGTCCAGCTCCCACTGGGCCTTACACGGCTGAGTGACGTTACTTTTGAAATACATGGGAAGCAGAACAAGCAAGCATGTGACAGACAAGTATAGTTAACCCTGTGACCATAGGGCACCTACTAGAATTAATGTGTGGGCGCCTCAGATAGGTTCCCAAGGCTTGTATAATGGCCGCATGACCACTGATCAGGGTTGCCTCAAGGTGCAATTAAGATAACCAGACCTGGGACAAAGGCTTTCCAGTAAAATAGGCAGCTGATTCTGCAGGCTGGGTGGATGGGACCGGTCCTGTCCGGCTGGGATCCTGCCAGTCTGACCTGCCTTATCTCCCTCAGTACAAAAGGTGGAGTGTCTGAGTCTCCCTGCCCAGCTGCTGCCAGGAGAAAGTCTTCAAATTACTGCAATTAGTCAAAGATCAGGCAAAAATCCAACCCTGATCATGGTTTCTTTCTTTCTTTCTTTCTTTCTTTCTTTCTTTCTTTCTTTCTTTCTTTCTTTCTTTCTTTCTGACTTTCTCTGCAAGCAAGCTAGACTTGAAAGGACATTAGACGCAGGTAGCTGCCCCTCCCTCACAGAGTTTAGGAGTTGGGGTAAGCCTACTGCTGGGACTGTGTTTTATTGTAACCATAAACAGCACCCAACGCCACAACAGATGCACCTGGGGACTTAGTTAAATAATAAATGAAATCTGCTTTGTTTCCTATTCAGACAGCTGGTAGCTACTGGGCAGCTGGGGTGAGGGTGAGGCCTCTGGGCAGAGCCTCAGGGTGGGATCCCTTCTACAGAACCCAGAGGGAGTGCTCTTACCTTGGTCCTCTGTACTGTGTAGCTGTTGAGAGGGCAATCAACATTCAACTTCTATATGGCCTCAAATCCAGTTTTGAATGTCACTTCACTGCGGGTGTGCCTGCCGGCCAGGCTACTCAATACCACATTGCTTTTGGCCTATACAATTAAGCCACCCAAATTTGAGGAAATTTTGGTGAGTAAGGGAATTAGGGGATGCCTTTAGAAAATTCTGTCCTGGAAGCCTGTCTTTGGCCAGAGGAGCTTCCTGAAAGAGCGACGGACCACCTGGTGCCCATCAAGATAACTGCTGCCAAAACAAACAGCAACAAAAAGCCCAGAATATAATGGTGACATGAATGTGGAGAAACTCAAATACTGGGCACTGTTTGTGGAAATATAAAATGTTGCTGTCACCTTGGAATAAAATCCAGAGAATTGAAAGCAGGGTCCCAGGTATGTATGTCTTATATTTGTGGTAGCCTCTTCCGCAGTGGCTAAAATGAGGAAGTCAGCCATGGGAGCACTGGTCAAATATAAGCTACGTGACGCACAAAATATAGAACAATACTGGGCTTCACGGGGAAGGGAGTTCTGAAGTATGCTACATGACAAACTTTGAAGGCATTGCACTAGTGAAAAAAGCCAATCACAAAGAGACAAATATCAAATACTGTATGAGCTCATTACTTGGAAACACCTAGAGTGGCCACGCTCATAGAGACAGGTCAGGAGGAGTAGAGCACGCCTGTGATCACAGCCCAGGGCAGGCTGAGGCAGAAGTTTGAGGCCAGCATGCAATATTAGTGACTCTTAGACTAGCCTGAACTGCACAGTGAGAACTCGAATGGCCGCTTGAGGAGCTCATAGAGACAGAATCACAGAACAATGGTTTCCAGGATCTAGGGGGCGGGGAGAAACCAGGAGTGGTTGAATGATACAGAGTTTCAGCTGAACAAGGTGGAGATTAGCTACACAGTATTGGATGTGAGTTGAGATGAAACTGTATACAATAGGATGTTTTTGCTCTAGGAAGACAGTGTTGGGGAATGTTGTGGAGCAGAATGGTTGTGCCAGGTTTAGGATTCCTCAAGCAGACAGGAACTGTCGTTAGTTCTCTTCTCTCTGCAAACAGACAACCACCAGACAGCAGCAGTAAGCGGCCCTGAGCACCAGGCAGGCTGCGCACAGATCATCCTCAGTTTCTGCAACATTTGAACTAAGACGCACTGTCCTCGGTTTAGAAGAAAGGTCCTCATAGTTTGTGGATTGAGTGAGAATCAAATGAGTTTCACCCTTAGCTCACTAGTGTGCAGTTCAGGGACTCTGTGGTGGTGACGACATGGACGAGGCTCTGGGGTACAGGTACCTCTAAAGCAGCAGTTCTCAACCTGTGGGTCACAGTCCCTTCCATTGGGGTTGCCTAAGACCACGGAAGACACTGATGTTTACATGACGATTCGTTACAGTAGCAAATTTACAATGATGAAGTATCAATGGAAATAATTCTAGGGTGGCTGTTGCTACAGCTTGAGGAACTGTATTAAAGGTCACAGCGTTGGGAAGGTTGAGAAGCTCCGCCCAAAAGCTCTGGGGCAGTGGAGTCCTATGGAACAGGCACTCACCGTGGAAGACGTTCACATTGGAGCTGGAGTGAGGGACAGGAAGAAGAATCAGAAATGACTGGAATTGTCAGGAAAGGCGTGTGTGTTCTGGGGGAGCAGACTGTAGACCTTGATGGTAAAACAGTGTTTGTTAGCAGAAGAAGAGTCCAACAGTTACAAATAGGATTTCCTACAGGGGTGAAAGGTCAGGAGGCTGGGGAAAGCCTTTAGGGATGGTTATTACAAAGACACTCAACTCCACATGATACCGGCTGAGAATCCTCTTCTAGGCACTGCTTTAAGCTGTACAGATTAAATGTTAAATTTTAAAACTTAGATTACATATTAAACGTACATATATACGCACATTTAAACTTTATGGCAGTCCTACGAGGGACTCTTCATTTCTATATAAGGATGCTGAGGTTCAGAGAAGTACATTGATGACATTCTATTATAGCGTAAATGAGCAGTAGAACCTGGGCTAAATGAAGATGCTCACGGAGCCTAACCGGTTGCTCAAGCCGTTCTCTGTGATAAAGTAATGGTGATACCTTTGGAACCGTGGGCTTTTAACATACAACCAAAACTGTGTGTGTTGGGTTAAACAAGTTTCCTGGGGAAGTTTTGCAAGTGCCAGAGTGAAAACACTGCCTAGGTTCCAACCACAACACAATATGCTGGTCTGTCCACTGTCTCTCGAAACCGTGTCCCTTTTCCCTGTGCTTGCGTTTAGAGCCTTTCACAAGGAAACGCCCTCCATCGTCTCTCCACTGCCCACGCCCACGTTGGCCACATAGCAAGCGCTCAGAACATTCACCGAGGGAATAGAAGGTTGTAGGGACAGGAGCACAGAGGCACAGATGTTGTGATGGTTCACAGGGGCACCGGGACATGTTTCTCGTCAGTTTCCACACCAGCTCCTAATGGTTCAGGAAGGCTAGAAATTCTTATTTCAATCTTTCAGGCAAGAAAATCAAAAGCCAGAAAGAGGCTGACTGGCCCTTGGTGTACACAGAACATAGAAAAGGACCCCCCAGCCCTCGTGGTCCCTCATGGCTTAACATGCTCCTCCAAACAGGGTGGTGTGAGGCTCCTCAGAAAGGGAGAGGTGGGACATGACGTCACAGCCGTGGTTGACCAATCCATTCCCAGGCCTCTCTTTCACGAACTTTCCTTTATATTTTATTTTTTATCTCTTCCTAGTTCAGTCCAACAGCTGTTTCCTGTTGACCTTCTTCCAGGGTCAAGTGAAAAAAATCAAAGGAAAAGCAAGAAGAGTCCAGATATGCAGAGACCTACAGGCCAGGTCTGATCTGAAGACAAAGAACATCACGCTACACCGAAATACCCCGGGCCTTAGTCTGCTGTCTGCGCCTGAGAGGGGAGCTCCACACACGTCTAGACCGATGATGTCCATGGGTGGATAGCAATGACGTGCGAAGACGCGACAATCTCTGACTGCCTTGTCCTTCACAGCGCCCGTATTTCCTTGTTGAGCACAGTCACGTCACCAACAGTCCCTGGGCGTAAGAAAGTGGCACAGAGAAGGGCACTTGCCGTAGAGCTTTCACACAGCGCCCCTTGAGCCGGACAAACTCAATGAGATAAATCAAGGACTGCGGTTACTTGCAGACTCCCATGCTGTGGGAGATCAGGACCGAGCTGTTCAGGCCAGGGGGTGAAGAAAGTGGTCATGGAATATATGAGAGGGAGCGATAATTTTAAAAAGCTGAGGCCAGTGGGGGCATTCTTGAGTAGGCAAGAATGAGCATGGCCTGGGGGCAGGATGGAGGGGCAGGGGACGTGGTGATGATGTCTGTCTGCTGGGAGGTCAGGCTGCCTCATTCCGCGCGCCATTCTGTGCCAATAAAATGGGGTGCCACGATGTTGATAATAAATATTCTAAAAATAGGCATAGGCTTCCATTTCTGTCTACATCACCAATCCTGTAGGGTTAAAGTAGCTAACATATGTAAAGAGAGGAAAAAAACAGGCAGAGCCTGTAGCTGCTCTCGTTCAGGCACAGTACAGGCACAGTGCTCAGGCGCCAGGGACAAACCCTTCCTCCCCAACATTCCTCCCGGAAGAAGCCAAGCGAGCTAAGAGACACAGAGCAAAGCCCAGAGATCCAAACCCCGCCCAAGGCTGTCGAGAGGCATCCCTGGAAGACTTCTCAGAGAAGATGGTAGCTGTGAAGCCAAAGGAGGAAGTTCTTAGAGAGGAAGTCACGGGCAGAGGAGGGGCAGTCTCAGAGTTCTACAGTATCAAAGTCAGTAGCAGGGGTTGAGAACGGAGCTTGGAGATTCAGGGAGCTGAGAGGGTAGCCTGGGAACCCTGGGGCAGGTCTAACCTCTTCTGCAACAACTTGCTAGCACACAAGCTAACTGCAACAACAAACTCCCATATTCTGTAGAGGTTTCCACCCCCCCCCCAAACAAGATAACAAAATCCCACTCCATAAATGTTTCGAGGCCCACTTGTTGGGCCTTGTCCTTGGAAATGAGCGCATTCTTTGTTAATTGTCTCCTGTCCACACCCCCAGAGTTCCCACAGTCTCCTCGAGTGTTGTCTCTCCGTGTTCTGATACCACAAGGGGGCTGATGTCATTTGTCCAAGTAGGTAAATCCTAGTGGCAGAACTAGGCCCCGGGTCTGGGGACAGAGACTCCCCAAGGGCCAGGCTGTTCCCAGGGTTGCTGATGGAGAACACACAGCTCCAATTATCAGTAGTTTGAGGCCTCTGTTCTTCTATATAACTGCCTCCTGGATGTCCCCAGTGTGATCTGAGTCTTAAGCTACCACCCTTAAGTACCTTTGGTCCCCTTCCCAGCTGCCTATGAACCCTGGCCTCAGCATTCACCAGCGGTGTGGGCTGGGGCTGTGTGAAAGGCAGAGATAAGGTCTGCTTCATAGAAGTGCTCTGAAGGTCACCTTAGGTAGTATACAGAAAGTGCATCATAGATGCTCAGCCTTCCTTCTGCCAAGCAGTCACTCAGTCAAAGATGGCACCTAGCATCTATGATGTGCCCAGCGCTATGTTAAATGCCGTGAAACATACAATGAGGATGATGTGCACTTTGTTTGGTTTCTATCCCCCAAAACAGTAAACCAATACGAAAATATGTATTACTAGTCTTATGTGTACTCAATATCATGCTAGGATAATGACAAAATACTCACAAAGCATGACAGAGTCTCTTTGTGTACCACTTACGCTCTGAAGACAGTAAGCAAATATGTACAAAAGAAGTCAAATGCTCATACAAGATGTAGCCATGCCAACGGGACAGATCCCAGAGAAACATAATAAACACAAATGGCGGCTGGGTGGAATGGATAGTCCAGCAGAGTCCAGGAGGCCTTGGCAGTCAAGAGACATGGAGAAGACAGGAAGGAGACTGGGGATTCTGGGTCCCATTACTGGAGTCTTGCTGGTAGTGGTGGTGGGAGCTGGGTCAACAGAAGAAGCCAATGCATGAACCTCAGGTCACCCTAGGTGAGATGGGGAGTGATGGAGTAGATCCGGAACCACAGCTCTGTCAACTGTTGTCAAACACCGGACAGTATACTCTCCCCACCCTGAGCAACCTGAAGCACACCACTTTCCGAGCTGCATTTTGTCTTTCTGCCTACAGAGCTGGGGTAAAATGAAATAAGATGGTTTGTAAATTGCTGGGTGGTGGTGGTGGCAGCGCACGCTTTTAATCCAAGTACACAGGAGGCAGAGGCAGGAGAAACTCTGTGAGTTTGAGGCCAGCCTGGACTACAGAACGAGTTCTACGACAGCCAGAGCTGCTACACAGAGATACCTGATCTTGAAAAGCAAAACAGAATAAACAAACAAACGAACATACAAAAACCAAAAAGCAACAAAACCAAAGCTAGTTCATAAACAACAAACATGGCACTGACAATCTCAGTTCATTTTGTTTCTGGTCGTGATCATAAAAAGTCACAATATCCTTTAAAGAAATCTTTCTTTGGCAAATATAGCCCATCCTTTACCTTGGAGTACTACAGCATGTGAATGTTCTTTCTTGCAGTTCTGGGATTTGAACCCTAAGCATCCCTAAGTATTCTGAATGGGGTCTCAGTTTGTAATCTCAGTAGTTTTCACTGGACAGCCAGGCTGACTTTGAACTCACCAGAATCCTGCATAGGTCCCCTGAATGCTGACATTACAGGTGTGTGCCCTGACTCCTGCCTGTGGATTATTGTATTTTGAAAATGAATTTTTGTGTGTTATTTGCTGCCTTGCTGAATTGGGAATATAAATCCCCAACCAATCTAGAGAGGAAAACCTGACTCTTCGGTGTATCTGAAAACTCCATTTCTAATGTGTTCCATTAAGAATGGTCCTGTAGAAACTCTGGGTAAACTCACACAGGACAGGACAGTGCTGTGGTTTTCTTCCCAAGCCCTCTAGCCTCAGCCTAGGCTCCCACTGGCTCTGGCTATTTGGATTACAGCCTCAATTTCTCCTAAGAACACTTAGCAAACCACGGGAACTAAGACACTCAGGGAAATTGTTTTCAGCCATACTAGGTGGGAATGACATTCGCAAGATTATGCAAAAACATTCACCCTCCACCCAACCTGCTCTTAAAACAAACCCTCTACTGTAATCACTAACATTGCCTGATGCCTGTCCCCTCCCTGTTCCTCCTCTGGTGGGTGGATTTAGGAGAAGAGCCAAGGGCAGCTGGCAAAGACCAGAGGAGCAAAAGCGAAAGGACCAGTAGAGGATCTACAAATTGAGCCATTAGTCCATGAATAATTGAGAGCCGTTTCGGTTCCAAATTGATGCTTTATCATAGTTTGGCCCGAGCTGAGGCCCAGGGGGCTCCATTCTAGTCTTGTCATGGTAACCACAGGGCCCAAAGCCAGACCTTGCAAGGTGCTTTGGTAAACACAGTAGCTATTGCCTTTCCCGGTGGTTAGTAGCTCTTCAGTAAACACAGTCCTTTACCCAGATAGTGTATTGCAGAGAAAGAAAGGCCTGGAGATCCGAGCCCTGAGCTTGGAAAGGCAGTGCTTTCCGCCAGTTCTGTTTCCCAAGAGTGGGGAGGGACAAGTGAACGGGGCCTTCGGTTTACAGGCCCTGAAATTTGGAAGGCTTGAGAAAAGAAACTCCTTTGGTTTTTCTTTCAGAGTGATGATAGAGAATTTCATGGGAATTAAGACCAGGGCAAGGATTGTATCTGCCTAGCCGCGGGTAGAGACTTGCCACATCTGCCTTGTTGGCCCAGAGCTCCCATTGTGAGCCACAGTGAGGCTGGGTCACACTCCTGGCACCAACAAGGTAGAAAGTTGAATCTGTCTTAACGCTCACTGTCCTCATTCCCTAATCAAGGAGGTATTTATTTCTTTAGATTATGAGGTCCCCTCATCTGCCCAGGAAGAGGTATCAAGGATGCTGGAGACAGACTTTGACATCAGGCTGATTGACCTTAAAAAAAATCTGGAATCCCTCTGACCTTCAATTCTACCTTCTATGAAAACAAGGAAGAATGCCCACCACTCTGACTTGTTCTAGCTTCTAACCCCACAGAGGACCAACAGCCCAGACAACTGTCTTCTCTCTCACATGCCTGATTACCCCAACACCTGCAGTCCTTACCCTGTGGTGATGGGGGCTGGGAACCCCACTTTTCTGCAGAAGAGAATACCCAGACAGGAGGCACTGGGGGAAAACTTTATATTGTGTTATGGTGTTCTTCATTGTTCTCCGTTAAAGACTTCGAGAGACAACCTGGATGGGTCTCTGCCTCCAACACACAGCTCAAGCTCAATGCAAGTGAAATCAGAGAGCACAAAAATCTCCCAAGGACAGCACTCCCACTGGCAACTTTGATGGCCAAACCAAGAATGGAGATAAGTGAGCACTTCTTTCTATGACAGGAGCACCATCCCCGACAGATCTCCTGAGCCCCAGAAGAGGAATGAGGCTTCCAGCCTGTGCTAAGACCTAATTCACACAAAGCTGTGCCTGGTCTGAGAGGTGGGAGACCCTTCCTCTGACCTTCTCAGTGGAAACCCTGAAGATGATGAGGATGCCTCCCGCATCGGTTTATTGGCGTGATTGGCTCCCTCTTTCTTGCTTTGGGCTTTTGGAAGTTGCAGACCCCAGTTAAAAAGAGGCAGAGGAACCACAGTGGAAGGATTCTCGAAGGATTCAGAGGAAGAAGTCATTGTCAACAGGATGTTAGAGGGAAAGGGAGGATGGGAGAGAGGATTCCTCAGGCTTCACGCCAAGGCCTCTTCACTCAGTGGTGCCAGGCCCTCAGCTCAGAGTCCCCAAATCCGCTCCCTTGGCAGGGCCATCTGCCTCCCCAGGGCAGCCAAAGGAGATGACTCATTTCCAGACTCCCGGAGGTGGCTCTGACCCCTCTTCCCAGGTACTGCCTAAGTGGGCCAGTTGAAGCCAGGCAGGGCTGGCGCTGATGTCCGGCCAACTTTGCTTTAAGTGAATCTGCTGATTCATAGCTCTCTTCTAAGCAGCCCCCCCCATCTCTTCCCCCCACTCCCGTGAGCTGGCATGCTGGAAGCCACACAGAGGATCTGGTGGTGGAAGCCACCTGGCAGGAACCGGTCAAAGGGAAGTAAGAGCAGAAGCCAAAAGTATGTGATCACCCGAGGGGTTCAGGGCCACGAGTGGAGACGTGTACATCTTAGGGGAAGTGTTGCCCCAGGAGAGATGTAAAGATTCTTGTGAGAAGGTGGGGACCTTGACTTGAAGAATCTTACAAACGTAGGGCTGTGTGTGGCTATGCTCAGGTACCTCTTTAAGAAAAAATAATGTTTAAAGCTGTGCATTAGAGGAGCTGGAGAGAGGGCTTGGAGGTTAAGTGCTCTTGCTACCCTTGCAGAGAGCTCAGGTTCAGTTCTTAGCACCCACACTATAGCCAGAACCGTCTGGTGTAACTCCTCAGGAGCTCCAACACCCTCTTCTGCCTTCTGAGGCACCAGTCATGAACACAGCGCATGGTATGTACATGCTACCAGCAAGACACATACACACATAAAATAAAAATAATGAATCTTTGAAAAAAACAGAAATAAAGAAAGAAGCACAAATATAACCATGGTCCACATAACCCAGGCTCCATATAATATTTGTAGATGTACAAAGAGTACAAGTATTTGATTAAATAATACATTATTTATATATAAATATATGTTTATAGCTCACATATATACCTTATATATACATATATACTTCATATATATTCATGTACTTATATTCTTTAGTATGTAAATATAACCTGCACAGTCTGTATGATGTTGCTTCTATGTATGTGATTTCAGGGCTGACAAACTGGATAATCAATTGGGGGGCTCTTAGGGGAGACTATTTCTCACATTCTTAGAATTCCTTGGTTGTTTGTAGCTCTTTGTCTAGGGCCGGGGCCTGTGAGAGTTCCCTCTTCCATGATAGTGTGTCTGCTGATGTCATTCTTGTTTAAGTCTTATTCAGGCATTTTTTTTTTTTTTTTTAGTTTTTAAAGTGTGTGTGCAGGGGCATATGCATGTTAGGGTGGGTATCCCCAAAAGTTCAGAAAAGCATGCTAGACCTTTGTAGCTGGAATCACAAGCAGTTGGGATTCACCTGATATTGGCGCCAGGGACTGAACCAGGGTCCTCTGTAAGAGCAGTACATTTTCTTAACTGCTGAGCCGTCTCTTCAGCCCCGTTATTATTTTTATTTTTATCGTTCTTTAATTATATCATGTGCTTGTGTGTGGGATTGTGCACTGAGCACAGGTTTCCTTGAGGACCAGAAGAGGGCATTGGATTCCCCTGGATCTATAATTACAGGCAGTTGTGAGCCACCCAATGTGAGTGCTGCCAACCAAACTCTACCAGAGTAGTAAATTCTCTTAGCCACGGAGCCATCTCCACAGCCCTTACCTATATGCCCATCTACCTTTGTTCTTTGGGTTCTTTGGTTGGTCAATTTGTACTGAAGACTGAACATGGGCCTAGGCTTGCTAGGCAAACACTCTGTCTTTGAGCTATGTCTCCACTTGTCTTTTTATTTTGAGACAGGGTCTCACTCACTAAGTTGTCAAACTGTCCTTGAATCCACCCTTTAGCCCAAAACAGCCTTGAACTTTATCAATGATCCTGCTTTAACCTCCCAAATTATACCAGGCCCGTAGGTTTGGGGAGTTGTTTGGTATAGCCTCACCAGCTTTCTTCCTCCTTTCCCCCCAATGTCAGCCTGTCCCCATGCCGGCACCTCCGTGCCTCTGCCGCTATCCCCAGACTGCCTAACAGATTGTTCCTGGTGGTTTTGATTCCTGCTTCTGCCTTCACCAGCTGTGAGGTCCTAACAAGTTGTTTCCCTAACCACCTGCTTGTTGCTTCTCTTAAAATAGAGATGATTGTCACTTTACCTCCTGGGATTGTTGGAAAAATCAAATGAGCTTTGGGGAAAAAATTAAATGAGTTAGTATGTAAGTCCAACTCTGAGAAGCATGCTCAGCGTGTCTGAAGCACACATAGGTATTAATAATTAATGTGATTACTCAGCCTTCAAGACTCAACTTGAACATTATTTTCATAAAAAAGCAACGCAAAAAAATTACCATAAACAAAGACAAAGAGTAGGGGTTATCCAGAAACACATATGACAAGGGATTCGTCTCCTTGATAAACAGGGAACAAGTAGGACACTGTAGGAATACAACCATTCAGTAGGAAAGCACCCAAACTTGCAGTTTACAGACAAGAAATCCAAGGGGTTAATAAACAAGAAAAGACACCCAGTGTTGCTCATAAGTAACCAGTCAAAGCAGTAATGAAGTCTTGCTTGCCAACTGTGGGAAAGTTTTCAAGTCTGATTAGTACCCACTGATGGCAAGGATGAGCAAAACAATATATATATATGTCACCTGTAAATATTTTTCGAGACAAGGTTTCTATGTAGCTTTGGAGCCTGTCCTGGAATTAGCTCTTGTAGACCAGGGTGGCCTTGAACTCACAGAGATCTGCCTGTCTCTGCCTCCCGAGTGCTGGAATTAAAGGCGTGTGCCACCACCACCCCCTGAATTTAGGGGTAATATTTTTATTTTTAGTGCTGGAATTTAATCCCAAGGCCTGGCACGTGCTGGGTGAATATCCTACCACTAAGCTACATTTTCAGCCATGCATACAAGGAGTAGAGATTTCTGCAACTATTTCAGTGAACATTTTGGAAAGAGCCCTCCACACTAAAACCATACATTCCTGTGAATCACCACTCCATCCTCTGTGTACTGACACCTCACAAAGAGCAATGTATGTTTCCACTATAGTTTAGCAGTGTGTCTGGCAAAACGGCAGTCAGGAAACATTCATTGAATAACTACATGAACAAAAAAGTTCACTGAAGTAGTGTTTGTGATAGACAAAAACTGAAAACCACCCGAATGTCCAGTGACAGGGGAGAATTTAAATAAATCACTGACACTTGTATAATAGAGAGCCCTATGGCTGTTAAGACCAAAGTCATACATCTGTGTGTTTTGATTTCAGATGACTTCTAATGCATGAGACTAAACTAAATTCTACAATATCAAGTTCAGGGCAGTGCACATTGTATGTGATCACTGATAAACAAAACATGATTATACATGTTCACAAATACAAGAACGTTCTTGTCTTAGTTTGAGTTCCTATTACTATGAGGAAACACCACAACCAAAAGCAACTTAGGGAAGGGTTTATTTGCCTTACATTTCCACAGCATTGTTCACCATTGAGGTGAGCCAAAGACAGTAACTCAAACAGGGCAAGAGCAGGAGCTGATACAAAGGCCATGGAGGGGTGCTGCTTACTGGCTTGCTCACCTTGGCTTGTTCAGCCTGCTTTCTTATAGCACCAGGACCAGCAGCCTAGGAGTGGCCCCACCCACAATGGACCACATCAATCATTTAATAAAATTTAATAAAATGCTGTACAGGTTTGCCTGCAGCCCAATCTTATCTTTCTCATTAGAGGCTTCCTTCTCTCAGACAGCTATAGTGTGTGTCAAGCTGACATAAAACTAGGGAGCACATTCTAAGTTCTTTCCTAGAAACTCTTTACAGTTCCTCTGTGGGGAAGAGTCTGGAGCAGGAAGATGGGCAAGGGGAGAAAACCATGTTGTTACTACTTATAATTTTCTCTTCCTTCTACTTCTCTCTCTCTCTCCCTTCCCTCCCCTCCCCTCCCCTGTCTTTCTTCTCCTTCCTTCTCTTTCTCTCCAGTCTTCTCCCCTTCCCCCTCCCTTTCTTCCTTTTGTCCTGTATGCATGTATTGATTTTATAAACCAAAAAACAAAGATACACTTTGCTGTTTAGTAGCTTTCCTGGTTCTGCCCTTGATACCCTGAGCCTCCTCCTGGCTGCCTCCTGCCGCTCATCTCCTCACTTCCTGTCCCGGTAATACTGAGTCCCTGGCAGCTCCCCACACACCTGCCACAGTGGCCCTCTTCCCAGGCCTTGGCGCTTGCTACCTGGACCCTCTGTTTCCATTGTTCTTCTCCATCCTGGCTAGGCTAGAGTCCCAAGGGTATCCCTACCACACCCTTGTGCATCTCTGTCCCTGTGCCCTGTTACCCTGGGATTGGTGAGTTTGGAGGCAGCGGAGGTAAACTGGTCTTGGTGTAGCTCTGTGCTGTGCTGTCTTTGCCCTGAGTTCTCAGCAGAGGGCTTATCATTCGAAAAGCTCTCAGGAAATGGTGGCCAGATGGATATTAAGGAAGTACACTCTCTCTCCAAGATTATTTAAAGACAAACAAATAGAACTCCACTTCCCACCAAACTCCATTATGATGGATGTTGATATTCTAAGGGTTTTAGGTTTGCTGTTTGTTTTTTTTCTTAGACACAGGGTCTCACTATATTGCCCAGGCTGGTCTCAAACTCATGATCCTCCTGCCTCAGCCTCCTTAGACCTGGGGTTGTAAGCCTACACCCTATTACCTAGTGAGACTAATAATCTCACATAAAGACAACCGCCTACAAAGCTGGGTGTTATGTGGATATCCCTGCGTCTCCACTAGCAACTAGCAGCTGGGAGTGACTGGTCCCTACACCGAACACCTCCATCTTGGATGGAGCATCCTTTCTGCATTGCTCTGCCTGTAGTGGCATCTAGCCCCAGGTCCATCTACAACCATCCTAACAAGTAGTGAAGCCTGGGGAGATGGAAGGGCTTACCTACCCATGTAAGCTCCGGATGTATGTCAGGCACTTCACCAGGCAGTGACTCACCTGGAGCCACAAAGAGAAAAGACGTTGCCCTCATTCTTCAGGATGTTCTTTTTCATTGGAAAAGAGGGTAGGGGGAAGAAACCACGTTGAGGCAGAAGTAGTGAGTAAATAAATACTGGCGATTGAGGGGTCCAAAACTTCCAGATCATAGGTTCACTTGGCGATGTAATCCCTGCCTACAAGGTACAAATCATCATTATCAACATTATCATCACCACCTTCATTACTATCACCACCATCTTCTTCATCACCAACTATTTTCATGATTGCTATTGTCATCATCATCATCACCATCACCACCATCACTACCATCTTCATCATCACCTTCATCATCTTCATCATCAACAACTATTGTCATAATCACTGTTGTCCTCATTATCATCACCATCATCATCACCACCATTATCATCACCATCATCACTATCATCAGCATCACTATGTAGCATCATTGTCATTAAAGAAAACCAAGAAAAAAAAGCAATCAAAAGCTTTACCATCAAATGTACAAAAAGAGTCAGGGAAAGGTTCACGTGGTTCTGGAAGTTCCACAGGACTCTGCTCCTTTGCAAGGGCTAGTCTACCGTCTGTGGTGGTGGAGCAGATGAGGAGTGGGGTCCTTCAGGTGTGGGTACTTACAGGCAGCTGGTGTGGGAGAAGTGTGGGCAGCAGATGAGATGTGACAGGTAGAAATGAGTTGGGCAGGCCTGCACACTTGCCTCTCCCCTTCTGCTAGCTATTCCTGCTCTTTCTTCAACTCCCTCCTGCCTCTGCTTCTGCCTTGCCCTCTGCAGCCTGAAGGTCACAGTGGCTTTCGCACTGACAGTCAGAGCAGCTTCAGTAACATGGCCTGGAGCTCAGGTGGGAGATGATATGGAAAGTCACAGAGGAAAATGTGCATGATCTTCCAATAGGATAAGCCTAACATGGGTCTACCATTAATCCACTGCGTGACCTTGAGCAGGTGACTCCTCTCTGCGGATCCTGTCTGAATGATCATTCTCCATGAAATTATTGTTACTAAAACAAACAGGATCTCCTGTATGTTCTTGGCTGACTTGGCACTCTATACACAGACCAGGCTGGCACTGGACTCACAGATGATCTTTTGGCCTCTGCCTCAAGGTGGTGGCAAGTGTGCACTACCATGCCTGGCTTCACCATAGAATTCTACATTTCACACACATCTAGACTCTAAATTTCTAGAAACACTACAGGTAGCCCAAGAGCAAAGAGTAGAAAAAAAATCTACATATTTCCCCCTTCACCAGATTCTCTGTAAGCAATAATTGGAACACAGTGCCTGCAGCATCTAATTCATTGTGTGGCATTTATTGAAGGTGCCATCTATGTTAAGCAATTGGTTTAATATTTTGTAACAATTAGTGTTTATAACATTAACATCGGTATTTTGAACACTCTCATGTATATCCCCTCCTTTAATCCTCAGTTCCGGGTGGGAAGATGTTTTCCTCCTTATTTACATGGTTTCTTTTCAAAGACTCAGAGATTAAGAAACATGATCAAAGGTACACAGGGAGGGAACAGCAGGGCCAGAATAAAAATTCATGCCAATCCGAATGACTCCATATCTTGACACGTCCCTGCCATGTACGGCTTCTTCTGGAAATAATTACAGCCTGCTTCGAAAGAACAAGCAGCTGCTACACTAACTGACCAAAGCTCGTCTGCCCAGGATCTAAGCAGTGCTTTCTCCTCCACTGGGTCAATTCCCAATGAACCTGGAACTTCCTACACCTATCTTAATCTGGTTGCTCAGGTTCCTAACCCTTACCCTCTTGTTTGGGGCGGAGACCGGGGGCTGACCCAACTCTCACCCCACACTCTTTACTCCAGGTTAATCCCCTTTGTGCAAATGGTCACCAGCTACTTTTCACAGAAAGGGGAAGTAACCCACTTCTCACTGTTGCCTGCGTTGATGCTGTGTGTTCTGGGCTAACAAGGCCCTGGTAGGAGCTGCGAGCGAATTGTGTGGTTGTTATTTAAACTCGAGGGCTGCTGAGCTGTCTCAGACAAAGCGAGTAGATGATAGTTTAACTTCTCCAAGAGTTGGCACCTGGATCCAAAGATCTCTTGCTTTTTAGCTGAGGTCTGGACCTCAGGGTAGAAGGTGAATTTCAAGCCACTTTAGGTGGTCCTGGGCCTGCTCAACTCTTGGTCCTGCAGAAGTCTCAAAGCCATGAGGATTGCCTCCCAGAGTCACAAGAAGAAAACCAGTTTGGCTTATTTCTCTAGGTTTGCAAGCAGCTCCTGTGAGGGCGCCAAACAGCATTCTGCTCTCAGGTCTAGAGAAAGGGAAAGGAATTCAGTCGATATAGCCAGGGAAGTTGTGGGTAAGACATCAGATGTAACTCCAGGGGAAAGTAGGAACGCATGCACAGGGGGGGGGGTGAGGGCAGATACTGAAGACTTCTGGAAAGGGACATGGCCCATGTGTCTCCCAGAGGGTAGTCCCAGGCTGAGATGGGGGTGTGCATGGGAATACCTCATCTCCTAGAGAACACCGGAAGTCTTACTGCAGTTAGGAGTGCGGCCACTTTCATGCTATGGATGAGAAAGCTGAGGCTCAGGGAGCGGACTTGCCCAAGGTCCGGCAGAAAGAGGACCAGAATCCAGCCTCCCTATCTCTCTTGCTACTTTCCCACACAGTCAGCATTAGCTAGGTCTCGTTCTTAAAAGGTGTGTGTGTGTGTGTGTGTGTGTGTGTGTTGGGGTGAGTGTATACAGTCTCTGCAAATGTGAGTGTGCAAGGGCAGACACCTATGTGCACATTCAGAGGCTGAAGGAGGCCATCGTGTGTCCTGCTCAATTACTCTCTGCCTTACCCTCTTGAGACAGGGTCTCTCACTGAACCCGGAACAAAGCTGGTTGCCAACAAGGCTTAGTGAGCTTCCTGTCTCTGTGAGACAGCCCTAGGTTCTAGGCACCGTCACAACCATTCCCAGCTCCTGACATGTGGCCTGGGGATTTGAACTCAGGGTTTCATGCTTGCATGGCAAGCATCTCTTACGCACAGGGCCTTCTCTCCTGACCTGAGAAATAGTTTCACTGTTTCTCAAGCTGCAGTGAGCTTCTTCATGACTACAGATACTGAAGCCTAGTGACTCTGATCCAGTGAGGTGGCAGTTTGTTATACGTCATAAACAGTGTAATAAAGAAAGGCTCCAGGCTTTGCCTGAAAAATACTTAAGAGGAATATGATATGGATCATCAGAGATCTGAAGAACTGGGTAAGAGGAATTATTGGACTTCCTCTTTGCTGCCAGAGAACTCTGGTTCTCAGAGCTAAGTCCAGGACTGGGGTGTTGGTGTCACCTGGGAACTTGTTAGAAGCAAAAACTCTTGGACTTTACCCCATAACTCCCATTGAATCAGAATTGCTGTAGCAGGCCCTAGAAACTGTTTTCACAAGTCTCCCTTAAGACTCTCATGCACACAGTTAAGGACCTCTACTCTGGAGTGAAGGCAGGTAAGACAAATTGACAGGAAGACAGGAAGACAGAGAGGGAAGGTCTGTGTGAAAGAATGGGCTCTCTGGGGTGGGGCAGTGAGTGCTCGCTCCAGACTGTGAACTCAGAGTGAAGGGAGCTTGGGAGAAGGCAGTGCCCTGGGAGGACAGTTTAAATAACCAATCAAATCTCTCCAAGTTTAGGAAAATTTTCCCGTAACAATAGGCCGGCATCTTAGTTAGGGTTTCTATAGCTACAAGGAAACACCATGACCAAAAATCAAGTCATTGAGCATCACTGAAGAAAGTCAGGGCAGGAACTCCTGCAGGGCAGGTACCTGGAGGCAGGAACCAGTGTGGAGGCCATGGAGGAGAGCTGTTCACTGGCTTGCTCATCATGGCTTGCTCAACCTGCTTTCCTATATCACAGGACCACACACTTAGGGATGGTGCCACCCACAGTAGCTGGATCTTAAGGAGCCATTTTTCTCTCAGTTGAGGTTCCCTCCCTTCAGATGGCTGTGGCTATGTCAGGCTGATATGAACCTAGCCAGGACAGTCAAAAATGCTATTGTTTTTCTCTTCTGGAATGTCAGCTCCGCAAAGGGAAGGGTGCGCTCTTGTTTTTGTTTTTAATTTTTAATCATTACAACCCTAGTGCTTCGAGCAGGGTACAGCTTATGAGTCAAATCCAGACCACGGCCTGCAGTTATAAATAAGAATTTACTGGAACACAGGCACACCCATTTATACCAGGGCTTTTTCTTTTTTAACTACAATAGCAGAGGTGAGTCACTGTGATGGACTGTATGGCTGGTGCTTTATACAAAGAAGTTTAACAACCCCTGATCCATACTACTGCGTTCATTGTAGCCAAATGTTCAATAAGCATTCATTGGAAGGATGGGCTTCTTTCTCTGTTGTTGACAGAGAGATGCAGGACCTTGGCCCAGGGAAGAGTAAAGAGAACAAGGAATGGATTCTAACAGCTGAGGACCTGGCCTGAATTGTGACTCCTCATTCTATAAGGTTCCGACATTGGGCAGATACTGAGTCTCTGTGTGTGTTCGTAGCTGTATTTGTAAAACAGTAGTAGGACTGGCCAACTTTGATCAGTTTATCAGGATGAGGAATTGGATTCCATACTATCCAGCACAGAGCCTGTTCCGGGCAAGGAGGAAGACACCGCATCAGACAGATGTTCAGGGAGAGAGAGGGGCAGACATGCAGATTTGGATAATGGGACAGCCTGGCCTCTCCACGGCTCTATCTCCAAGCCATGAGTTCTGGGGTGTGGAGGGGGGCAAGTTCACAGCAGATTGTTGTGCAACTCAGCTTGGACTCGGAGGAGGCCAGAGGTCAACCAGTTGACTCCTGATGACCTTGAAGACAGTGAATAACTAGGGAAGATCTAGTTGGCTCTGGATTTCCTATAGTGTTTTGTTTTGAAATAGGGGTTTTCTACATAGCTCGGGCTGGGTTCAAGCTCACAGAAATTCTCCTCGTGTCTGCCTTCTGAATGCTGGGATTACAGGTGTGAGCCACCAAGCTGTGCTGTGCAGCCTGGGAAGTGATCCACGATAGCCAGACTTTTGGTTTCAAATGAGTGAGGCTGCTAAGGATACGACGATCCAAAGTGAAAGGAGAGAGGGTGAGCAAAATATCATCAAATCAAATATTCTAAACAGCCTGCAGAAATTAGTGAGGAAATCTCTTTAAAGTAGCCAACTGGAGTTCCCTGCAGACTACACGCCATCTTGGGCAGGGCAGAGTGTTGCCTCTGGTGAGGCTTCCGAGTTGACAAAAAAAAAAAAAAAAAAAAAGCAAACAACAACAAAAATAACAACAGATAGAAATGATGTCATCGGGTCCAGAACTCACAGCATCCGGCTGACACCAGCTGGGAAAGCTGAGGCAGCCAGCCCAGGTTCTGGGGTTAGCTTCCTCTCCACCACTGAGCTTCTGGTTCCTTAGGCCACTGCAGACACTTTTGTATTCTGGGATAAACAGTAGTAACCATTAGCAATGGTTTACCATATAACTGTTCTCGAGAATGCAACGTTTTCACTCTGGGGGTGTTTTGCTATTCTTTCCCCTCTGTGTTTCAGGGGCATCCCTCGACAAGGGCCTTTAGGGGACATTTTGAGATAAACATGTTTAGGTCAGCTTCGTAAACTCAAATAACTCATGACAATTTTTGAAAATGATGCTCATGGCCCAAGCCTGCTAGGCTTCCACGTGTATTTCTGGTAGTGAAAAGCTATGCACTTGTGTGCCGTGGCCTAGTCCCTGATGACCAATTGTGAATACCTGACTGGGGGTCAGAGCTGAGCAGTCCGAAGCTTGTGAGCCCCTGGGCTCACCCTGGTCACAAAAGGACTGACTGTGGCCCTTGTCACAAGCTCACTAAGTTCTCCAAGAGGAAAGGGTTTTTTACAATGTGGAGGTGTGGGCCCTGGGTGTTTGTGGTATGGTGAATTACTCTTTCATTTTTCTGTCAGGAGCTCAGCATAGCCCAGGTATTCTGGCAGAAGTCTCCAAGCCCTCTTAGTTCCCCAAGGTAAAGCCGGGCACAAACTTAATTACAGGCAGATACAATCCACATTGGCAGGGCTCTCAGAAGCATGCGTAGGACCTAAAATGCTCTTGATGATCGAATCTTTGCTCCTGAGACTTTGAAATTACCTCACATTCCTGCTTCCTGCCTATCAGCAAATTGAATTTCTCCCTCATGTTGAGAGAGATGCAGTGATTCCCAGAACTCTCCGGGCCAGTGCTGGCAAGTTCATTTTCACGTGTGAGAATTGGACCCTGGAAGCTTATTCCTCTCCTTGCTCTCTTCCTCCAAGCCCCAGGCCCTGGCCCACAAACCACAGATCTCATTAAGAACCTCTCGCTCCACCGTGTAGAATTCAATTAGCGTTATCTTCAGGGTCCGAGCATCTGCTGTGTTTGTTCCAAGGAACAGAGGCTTAATGAAAAGGAACGCTGAAGAAATACAACCTGGATTTTATTTCTTCATGTTTCTAGCTTCCTATGTTTCAGGATCCAAGACACTGTAATCTCCCTCTTGGGAGTTAGTCACCACCAAACAGAGAAACAGGGTTTTCTGTCTCCCAAGAGCTTGGCTAGGCTCCCTCTACCCTGCTGCCATTCTTCATCCTGAAAACAGCTGCTTTCAATCAAAAATAAGACTCCTACGGACCACGAAGCACATCCCCCAAACACCCACAAACTCTGTGTGTCTCTCTAGTAACTCAAACTTGCTGTTGCATCCTTCCAGGAAGCAGAACACGAGTAAAGGGCGCCCATAAACACCATGGACCTATTCCTAATGGCGTGTGCAGGAGTCCTCAAAGAATATGAGAACTCTGGGTGATGGGAACTAGTCAATGGGGAGGTCTGAGGAGCCAAAAGTCCCATGCTCAGGCGTGGACTCACAGGCCATCTTGACTTTCATTTCCACGGCGCCCCCATGATCTTTCCCATCTTTATATGGACCATGTTCCTTCTTCTCAATCATCTACATATCGAGGTCTCTACAGTAAGTAGATAAAACGATATGGCCTTTCCTCAGTTCAAGAGTCCCCTCAGCCAAATAAGCGCACCCCAGTTTCTCAGCTGTGCAGAAACAAAACCCACTGTACCACACTCAGTAAAGAGAATCAAGAAGGACCAGCCCCTCTCCCCCGCCTCAACTCACTCTGCAATACCTCTGAGCCATCTCAGCGCAGGTCACGCCATTGGCATCATAACCCTTAACAAAGGGTGGCTTGTCTTCCAAAACCAGAAGACAGTTATGCATGTCTAAAGGCTTAGTGATGCTTCTGTGTGGAATGCAAGGCTCTGCAGGGGCATCCTGTAATGTTGGTACAGAAGTCTCAGAAAATCTGCACAGTCTTTCTGTGGTAGTGCTGTGCCCAGGTTCCAGACTGTGCTCCTCAGTTTCCCAGGCCTCAGGGTGTGCTCCTCAGGGTGTGCTCCTCGGCTTCCAGGGCCTGGACATCCCAGGCCACTGAGGAATCTTTGGCTCGGTTGGCCAGGATTAGTGTTCTCTCTTTTTCTGTGAGACTAAGGATGGAGCCCAGGGCTCCCTGCATGCTCAACAAGTGCTCCACCGCTGAGCTCCACCCCCAGCCCTGTTTTTACCTTCCTTGCTGAAGAAGCAGAAAGTTGATAAGGGAGTGCCCCAGAGCTAGGAGGAAGGGTAGAAGCCTAGAGGCCCTAGGTTGGGACTTCATAGGTACTTTATATGACAATGGCTTTCTTGAATCCTCCTGGCTGGCTGACTCATGAACTGACACGAGCGGTTATCGGGGTTCAGTGGGACCCCCTGGGATGTCCAGGTTCTTCTGTCCTGGAACAAGGAGCTAGACAGAGACACACAGTAGATGCAGAGAATGCATTTCTGAGGGAGGAAGTAGAACTATGAGGAGGGCTAGGAGCTTTTAAGAGAAGAACTAGGAGCTCAGTGGCTTTTACATGGTGTTTGGGGACCTGCTTTCACTAAGTCACTCAGAGTGAGGTGTTGTTGTTATACAGCCCAGGCAGGATGTGAACTTTTGATCTTGCTTTCAGACTCCCAGTGAGCTGGGATTACAGCCCTGAGCCACCAGGCCCAACCTTAAAATCATTTCTGGTCTAAATCTTCGCATCCTCCTCTGTCACCACCTAAGCCAAGCTCTGGACTTCACTATCCAGAGAGGGTTGGGGCTCCTCCTCTCTGGATAACTGTGGTCCTCCCAGTCTCTCCCAGGATCTTCCTCCTGGGCAGCTTCTCCTCTGGCGATCTGTTTCTGAGATCTCAGCCCTCCTGGCTCCCCACCTGGTTTGATCATCTTTTTCTCACACCCCTCCTCATGTCTCCTCACAGCCCTTCCTCCACCGAGCATCTTTCTTCCTCCCTTTGACCATATCCAGAAGCTCTTTTCTTTAAGACTTTCCTGGGCAAGGGAGAGGAGAGCTGGCATCTGCTTCCTACCCAACCCTAGCTGACTTTTCCATCTCCACTCCTAAAACACAAGAACCTAAAGGCAGAGGTGAGGTGGAGGCAAAGCTGGAAAGGAGATCACAGATTCCTCAACCCTGCTCCTCCCAAACAAGGCTGCAGGATGCTGGACCAGAGAGAGAACTTGCTCTACCCCGAGAGGGTGAGGAAGCCCATGTTCTAAGACTGAAATCCATACAGCGCCACTCTACACACAAGTGCCAGGTCTTTATAGAATGCAGGCTTTATTGCCGAGTTCTGTTTCTGCTCCGCTCTGACCTCCAACCCTGCCATTGCTCCCTCCCTGCCATATTGAGTTAATACGACTTTGGTTTTATGAGCCAGGGTTCCTTCTGGAACAAGAGTCCTCTTGATCACATCTGTTCTCATATTGTCCTTGTTCTTCCATCCAAGCAAATAAACATGAATGACCTCCAAACAACCAGGAACACACACAAGCCGGCAGCTGGGGGCCCACACCAGCAGCATCAGATCAGTACAAAATGAGGTGTGCCGCCACAAAGAATCTCAAGTGTTCCTTCAGGGGAGCCCAAAGAAAACAGGCGGGCATACCTGAGTCTGTGCAGAAGCCTGGGGGAGAGGGGAAGCGAGTGGGGGAGAGCAGCGGAGAGGGAGGGCCGGAAAGGGGGGAACAGGAAAGGAGGACCCAGTGGGAGTGAGGAATGCCACTTAGCCAAAGGACCCCGGGAGGGGCGACACTGGTTGGTTGAAAGGATCTGAACTTGAGGTCTGCCTGGACTGGCTCACCTTTCGAAACTGCAAACCCCTGGAGTAAAAGGCTGAGCCCACATCTGCCGCTCCTTCCATCTAGTCTGAAGGGCACGGGTGATGGCAAGAACGGGCAGCATCACGCTACTGGGTTTGTTGCTTGGCGAAATGATGAACTTCCTGCCTTGAATATGTTCAACGGGGAATAGCAAGAAAAAACGTTCGCCGTTTTTACTGAACTAGCTTTCTTTGCAGGCTGAAATCTTTCGGTGGTACACACCTGAAGGGCTGTGAGCTGTCAGGAACCTCGTCAGCCTCGTAATTGGTGGAAGGGGATTCTTAGAAGCTGACATGTTGTTCTTTGGACCATGTTTCATCAGTGTTTGCAGAAAGAACATAGATACATGCTGGAAAACCACAGGCACTCCAGAATTGCTGGTGGAGAGAATGATGTGGTGTGGCAATGAAGGCCTGAAAGTAGAGGCTAGGCCCTCGCCTTGGCCCCATCAGGGGCATCCAAGCAGGAAACAGGTCTCTGAATAGACAGGCCTTTGGACCCCCTTGTCCCGGTTCCTGTAGGCACAGACCTTCACAGCCTCTGAGCTATACCCTGCTAAATCCCACCTCATCACATTCCTACTTCGTAAAACTGGCACCCATAAGTGTTAGATGTTGTCAGCTCTATGCTGTGAAGCAGGAGGGGGCCTGAATGCTGGTCTTCCAGAGCCCTCATTCCTAACCCCACAGCCTGACCAGCTACCTGACCATTGCTTCGTCTCTCAGGTGGTCAAGTCGAAGTTTCCTCGTGTGTAATGGGAGTACAAAACCTGCTTCACCAGCAACTGATGGGAACAGATGCAGAGACACACAACCAAACACTAGGCAGAGCCAGGGGAGCCCTATAGAAGAGGGGAAGGGAGGACTATAGGGGTCAGAGAACACGGCCTACGGAATCAACTAAGCAGGGTTCTTAGGGGCTCACAGGGACTGAAGCGACAATCGCAGACCCTGCACGGGTTTGTGTCAGGTCCTAACACATATGGTTGTGTAGCTTGGTGTTCTTATGGGACTTTTAAAAGTGGGAATGGGCAGGGTGTGTGTGTCTGTGTCTGTGTCTGACTCTTTTGCCTGCTCTTGATCCCTTTTCCCCTTCTACTGGGTTGCTTGTGATATGAGGGTTTCTGCCTAGTCTTATTGTATAACTTGTTATGCCTTATTCAGTCGATATGCTTGGGAGGCCTGCTCTTTTTTGAAGGGAAATGGAGGGGGAGTGGATGAGGGTGGGTGAGTGGAAACTGCAGTTGGGATGTAATATATAAGAGAAGAATATAAGAGGAAGAAAATCTACTTTAAATCCCTGTGCGAAGTAGGCCATGTGTGTGAGTCAGTCAGCAGGGGGACAGTAGGCGTGTCTTCCAAAGGCCTTACTTTACAGTTTGGTGGAAAGAGGCCCATGAGGAGTTGGAACCCCAAAACAGCTTCACTAAGAGGCTAGATTCTTACAGACACCCCCACCCTCCTGGCTCAAGTCCTCACCCCTTTACCCACCCACTCAGTGAGTGGATGTTATAGGCTGTCCATGAGCCAGTTGGTGCCAAGGAATGGGATAGTCCAGTGGGGACCTAGGCTTTGAGCTGGAGGCTTAGGCTGCTGTCCTTCCTCATTTCCTCTTCGCTGCCCCGAGACTCGGGGCAGGTCCATTAAACCACATGATCCTCAGTCTCCTCACCTGTCACGTGGACATGATAACTTCACCCACACAGCTATGAAGTTTAAATAAGATTTTTGTAGCAAAAGGGCTGGCCTCGTTCCTCAACCCAATACACAAACCTTAAAATCAGAGCTCATATCTCCACTGTTGACCTACTGAGGGCTGACTAGGAGTGACCCCGTGGAGCCAACAGACAGGCCCCATTTAGCCTGGCAATTGTTTAAGGTTTAGAATAAAGATTATGTATTGGGAAAGGGCGGAGTGCTTTCACCACTGATACTGTAAGGGATTTCTAGTGCAGAGTAATAACACAAAAAGCAATGGACTTCCAGGCCATTTTATGACTGTTTTAAATTCCCAGCCGCCAAGTCACCTTTCCTGCCTGCACCTGAGGCAGGCTATGCCCCAGGCTAGCCCCTCAGTAAGTGCTGGCTTGCACAGGTGTGCTCCGGTACCCAGGCAAATCAGGATCAGCTGGCACTGCTGCCAGCCCCACCTAGAGTGACACCCTCTAGTATTTACCAGTGAAACCCACAGACTTTGCATGATAGCAGCAAATACCTTCACTACCCCAACAAAAATACAGACTCACCTTAACTTAAAAAAATATATACCATACATCAAATATGCATGTATTGAGGCCTACTGAATGTTCATGAGTAGAACATACTCAGGGAAGCAGAAGCCTATACATAGTATACAGCAAGAACCCCGAAGGCCCTTCATGTCTATGTCCATGTAACCTCCCTCACCCTTTTGTGTAAGCAGGATGTGTGTAGTAAGTATGCTATTGAGTTCGGCTTCTCTCGTTGAACATTATGTTGGTGTGTAATTGGAGACGGTTCATTCCCATTATTGTATAATGTCCCATTATGGGTCTATACCCTACTTGACCTATTCAACAATCAGAGGGCATTTGGGCTGTCTTCAATTTACATATTTCTTTATCAATAATTCATTGCCCACAATGCAACGGTAAGAACTGACTTTTGGTGACTATGTGAACTGTACATGTTTCTGCTGGGCCTATAGCTAGGAGTAGAGTTACCAGGTCAAAGGGCGTGCACAGACTTGGCACTAGTGGACACTGCCAAACACGTCAAAGTGGGTTTTGGGGGGTCCATGAAAGAACGGTGCTATCATTTCTAAATGTGAAGTCCTTTGGACTGAGGGGAGCAATAGGCTTCTTGGAAAGACAAGAAGAGACCTTCTGGCCCATAGAGCCCCAAGGCACAGAGCCTGTCAGCATCAAAATGGCTCCCGGGGCTGACGCCAGATACCCCACTGTAGGAACAGGCCTCGGTGTCCCAGGTCCTGCATCAGGTGCGATACTGAGACTTGCCTCACTAAAGGCTCCTACGGATTGCCAAGGAAGTCAGGAAAGAGGGAGAAACCAAAAATATAAAGAAATCCGGGTTCTATAGAGAAGTTATGAAACCCAGAGCCAACACTCAGAAGGAAATGTGCCAGTCACAGAAGTGAAGTGTGGCTTCCTCGTCTGAGCCACCTGTGAAGAAGAAAAGGAATGTTCTTAGATGCCCTGCCTGGCTCCTCGCCTCACACAGCCTTTCTACAGAGCTCTCTGCCACCTCACTTGTCAGCAAGTTACTTCTTCAGTTGAAGCACGGGTGTCTCTCCTCACTTCATCCCCGCACAGCCCACAGCACCAGTCAAAAGGAGTCTCGGTAACTCTCCGCTGCCCCCTAGTCCCTCCCATGGTCCTCATTTACCCAGAGTCCGGAGACAGAGTCCACGTGGCTCTGCCTCTCAGAAGCCTGAACCTGTCTTCCCTCATGCCTTTAAATGTATTTCTAAACCGAACATGGCCACATCAACCCTTAATATAAACTCTTGGAAGCCTTCCCAATATCAGCAGAAGCCAGCCAGCTAACATACTTTATCAAGGCCATTTGGTTAGGGAGAGTCATTAGAACCCATCTTATTATTTAATGTGTTCATAAACAGTAATAGACTCCGAGACCCAAATTTAGTTCATTAACATTTTAATTCCTTCTGCTGGCGTGAGGCTCGGTAGCAGAGCACTTAGCTAACATGGTAGAGACCCTGAGTTTGATCCTCAGCCCTGCAAATAAAACAAAATTGTCTTGGTTGAGGGTTTGTTTTGTGTTTGTTTGTTTCTCAGCTTTTTACAGGCTAGGTTCATTGGAAGAGGGAGAAAATGTCTCCATAAGACTTGGATTAGCCTGTAGAGTGATCTGTGGGAATATATACATATATTATTTTTTAATTAGTTGTTGATGTAGGAGTGTGCAACTCACTGCGGGTGGTGTCTACTCTGGGCCAGTGATCCTGGGGTATAAAAGAAAGCAGGCTGAGCCCGTCAAGGGGAGTGAGACAGCGAGCAGCATCGCTTCACAGCCTCTACTTCAGTGCCTGCCTCCAGGTTCCTACCTTGAGTTCCTGCCCTGATTTCCTTCCTTGGTGAGGTGTTACCCAAGTGTAAGACCCTTTCTTCCCTAAGTTGCTTTTGATCGCATTGTTTTTATCCCAACAATAGAAAGTCTGACTAGAACAGCAAGTAAATGAAAAACAGTATTTCACTAGGATGGATTTCCAGTTTCCTGCATAATCTTGCAGCTTGAATTTGACTGTTTCATTGAGAGGAAAGTCAGAAGAGGGTGTCAGATTTCCTGGAATTGGAGTTATGAACAGTTCCAAGCCTTCACGTGGGTGCTGGGAACTGAATTCAAGTCTTCTGCAAAAGCAGCAGGTGCTCTTAACTGCTCAGCTACCTCTCTGGGCCCCTAAAAATGTATCAATTGAGGCTGGAAATTTCGAGATGGGGCTAACAGAAATTAACCCCGGAAAACAGATGGACAAAAGGAGTGGCAGTTTGGGAATAGTGGGGAGCATAGAGGAGGTCTCAATGAGGATGGGGAGAAGGCGAAGAGAAAAAAAACAGCTCATCTTGTAAGAGAACTCAAAAGTGACAGGGGCATTTGATCCGATGATTGAAAGCTGTGTACGGGTGGGAGGCTATTCACCTGGTCCGACCACAGGCAACCCTGCGGTCACTTTCACTGAGTTCCATCGCAGGGCAACCCAACCTTGGCTTCAGACAGTGGAGCCTAGACACGTGAATGCAGAGGGTGGCTGGGTATGGGAGGAGTTGGATTCGACAGACAAAGTCACTTGATGGTAAAGGGCAGACCTATTTTTCATGGGCCTGTTGCAAGACAGGCTGGCAGGAAAAGAGATTTTACTAGGTTTTACCTAGTTTACCAGGTTTTACCAAGTTTAGCAGGACACATTAGCAGGGACCACACGAATAAAACGAGCGCTGTGATGCAAAAACCAGTCAGACCTAGATTCCAATGTGGGTCTCGGGCGTGTTATCTAATCTCTTTGCGCCTGTTTTATCCTGTATAAGTATGAATTAGTACTTGTTTCAGACTTGTGAGGACACTTTGTGTGGGTGAGAGCCTGAGAACTGTTAGGACATTTCCTTCCCCTGGTGTATAGCAGCCAGCTTCACCAACTTCAGATTCCCAGTGGAGTCTGACCTGCATCACCCATTGCCCAGACTCTGCTGCCTGAGTTTGCTTCACTAACTTCTTAGTGTGCACTTCACCATGAGCTAAGACCTGTCTCCTTTTGGCCTCACAAAACCCAAGTCAAGTCAGAAGTCTGTTTTACGCATGAAGAAACAGGCGCAGAGATGTTCTGTGGCCTGCCCAGTCTCATACCGAGCAAGTAGTAAAATCCAGGTCTGGCTGACATCAGGTCTCTTGTCCACTAGGAGAAGAGAGTGTGTCGTTGGTAGGAGAATAGTCAGGGCCATGAGGTTATGTAAGACTTTAATCCCAACTACCGATGCTTGCCTGAAGCCTGAGTGTGATACACCTCCACACACAATGCATTACACACCCAAATAAACAAAAGCACAAAAGAGGAACAATGGGCTACCCAAGTAAAAAAATGCTCAAAAAGAAGGCAATATAAACAAATACAGTAACAGCAGCAATCTCTTGGGCCCTGGAGACAGTGCCATCCTTCTCAGGCAGTTAAAGGCAACAATCACAGTGAGGCCGGAGACAGCAGCACCACCTGGAATGACGCCATCTACCATTCTCGTCCCCGACCCTGCATCTCCTGCTGCTGCTGTGAAGACTAACTTCGTGTGGTTCTTAGTCAGCATTCACTTTTACTTTCTGTTTGCTGCCATGACCTTGGGACAGGGTTGGGACTAAGGTCATCTGTGTTCTCTTAAACTCGAGGCTCAGAGAAGCAAGGTCACTCACTCAAGGCCAAGGACGTAGTAAAACAGAGAATCCATTCCAAGTCTCATCTTCTCACTCCTTTTCTCATTGTACTTTCGGGTCACGTCCACACCAAGTTCAAGTCAGTGCAGGTGCTAACTCACAGGTGGAGATCAGAAGACAACTGGAAGGGGCCAGTTCTTTCTTTCCACCATGTGGGTCCCAGGAATTGAACTCAGGTTGTCAGACTTGGTGGCAAGCCCCTCTACCCATAGAGTCATCTGGCCAGCCCTTCCTGAGTATTGCTTTGAGTCTTTTCTCATCTAGATTGTATGTGCTTTACAGATTTAAGGATCACATCAGTGCTTCTTCGGTTACATCTACCACAAGGTTCAGAATATCACGGTTTGTTGTTGTTATTATCTGTGGATTATTTTCTGACATCCTTTCTGAGTTCTCTTTTTACCCACTGGATAATTATGAATATGATGCTTAACCTTAGTAAATTAATGCATTTTCCAAGATTCCTTCATTACTGACTTTCAGTTTCGTTCCATTATAGTCAGACAAGATATTTTTGGAGTGTTTCTCTCTTTTGTAAGCATATTGAAGCAAATTTTGAAGCAGGACACATGGTCTAGCCTGTGGACTTGTCAGGAACATGTCTCCTATGGTTGTCGGATTATGTTTTGTGGGCGTCCACTGATGTCTAATTCAAAACTATTGTTTTTTTTTTCTTTTTTATTAACTTACAGTTATCATGTAGAATAATTTATGGTATTTTTATTCATGAATATCATTGTACTTTGTTCATCTCACCTCACCCTCTCCTGTCCCAACTACCCCTCTAGCTGGTCTCCTTCCTTCCCCAAATAGTCTTTCCTGCTTTCATATAGAAAATGTGTGATTTTCCTATTTCAGTGGTTCCCAACCTTCCTAATGCTGTGGCTTTTTAATATGGTTCCTCATGTTGTTCCCGAGCGCAAAATTATTTTTACTGCTACTCCATAACTTTAATTTTGCTACTGTTATGAATCATAATATAAACATCTGATAATGCAGATGGTCTTAGGGAAATGCTGTGTAAGGTCGTTTGACTCCCAAAGGGACACAACCCACAGGCTGAGAACCAATGTCCTATTTTCAAATATTTCACACATATATAGTTGAATCTAGAATCTACATGAGGAACACTGTGATGTAGTCTTTCTTTCCTTATTACCCTCTCTTGCTTCTCTGCTACTCTTTTTAGACCTCTCCCCCATATAATCTTCCTTCTATTTTATATATTGACCCCCAAAGGGAGTGGCACTAATGGGAGATGTGGCTTTGTTGGAGTAGGTGTGGTATGGTGGGTTAGAGGAAGTGTGTCACTGTGGAGGCGGGCTTTGAGGTCTCATATATGCTCAAGCTATATCCAGTGAGACAGACCACTTCCTGTTGCCTGTGGGATCAAGATGTAGCTTCTTCTCCACTCTCAGCTCCTTCTCCAGCACCATGTCCAAACATGATGATAATATACTAATCCTCTGAAACTGTAGGCCAGTTCTAATTAAATGTTTCCCTTCATAAGAGTTGCTATGGACATGGTATCTCTTCACATCAATAGAAACCCTAAGACAATATATGTGTGCATATATATTATATTATGTTATATATTCATGTATATTTGTATTAGTTGCTTTTCTGCTGCTATGATAAGATACCACAACCAAGGCAACTAATAAAAAAATGAGTTTACTTGAGTTTATGGTTCCAGAAGGATGAGTCTGTCATGGCAGGGTGGGGTTACTGTAGCAAGCAGCAGACATACTGAGAGCTCATAGCTCAATCACAAGCATGAAGCAGAAAGAGCAAACTAGAAGTGGTTGCAGGATTTTAATTTCAAATCCATTCCCAGGGACACACTTCCTCCAGCAAGGCTGTGTACCATCCGTACCTCCCCAAATAGCATCACCAATCAGCATCAAGTATTCAAATGCCCAAGACTATGAAGGCCATTTCTCATTCAAACTACCATAAGTTTTTAAATGCAGATTCAATTTAAGCCAGGTCTGCATCTTTTAATTAGAAAGTTAACATCATTTACATCTAGAATTTTTTGGAAGACATTTGCTGATTCCTGTAAATTTGTTGGGAATTTAAGTTTGATGATAGTTGCATTATTGTTGCTGTTGTTTTATTTGTTTATTTCTCCCCTTTTCATATTGGGGAAGTATACTGACTGGTTTTGTGGGTCAACTTGACGCAAGGTAGAGTCGTCAGAGAGCCAGGAACTTCAGTTGAGGAAATGCCTCCATGAGATCCAGCTGTAAGGCATTTTCTAATTAGTGATCAATGGGGGAGGGTCCAGCCCATGGTGGGTGGTACCATCTCTGAGCTGATGGTCTTGGGCTTTATACAAAAGCAGGCTTAGCAAGCCAGTATGCAGCACCCCTTCGTGGCCTCTGCATCACCTGTTGCTTCCAGGATCCTTCCCTGTTTGAGTTCCTGAGCTGATTTGCTTCAGTGATGAACAGTGATGTGGAAGTGTAGGCCAATTAAACCCTTCCCTCCCCAACTTTCTTTCTTTCTTTCTTTTTTTTTTTCTCAGCAATAGAAACCCTGGCTAAGACAGGGAGTCTGCTGGATAGTTTTATGTCAACTTGACACAAGCTAAAGTCATCTGAGAGGAGGGAACCTCAATGTAAAAACTATCTCCATCAGCTCAGGCTATAGGCAAAAGCAAAGCATTTTCTTAATTAGTAATTGATGGGAGAGGGCCCAGTCCATTGTGGGTGGTGCCATTCATAGGCAGGTGGTTCTGGGTTCTATAAGATAACAGGCTGAACAAGCCATGAGGAGCAAGTCAGTAGGCAGCATCCCTCCCTGGCCTCTGCAACAGCTCCTGCCTCCAGGTTCCTGCCCTTTTTGAGATCCTGTCCTGACTTCCTTCAGTGATGAACAGTGATGGGGAAGGGTAATCCAAATAAACCCTTTCCTCCTCAACTTGCTTTTTTGGTCATGGTATTTTATCACAGCAATAGAAACCCTAAGATGAGGGGAGGGGGAGCTGCTGGTTTACTGAGCCAGGCAGGACTAACTTTTCTCCTTTATGTCCTTATTCTTCTCATGAAATGCCTTCTTATGTGCTTTATGATTGAGACTCTTTTTCTGTGTTTAGCACCCTTTAAGCATCCTCTGCATGGTCTAGTGCTCATAAATTGTTTTGGTTTGCCTTGATGCCTTCTTTTCTCAGCAAATGTAGGCTAACATCACTGGACCTCGCCATCCTGGTTGGCATTTATTTATTTGAAACACTGCTCTGTTTGTCTGGCCCTCAGAACCAGGTTTTTCTGGCTCTCAGATCTGGTGTCATTTGATATATTTTCCTGACAAATGAGTTAACATTTTCTTTTTCAGCCCCTAATTCTGCCTCTTTGTTTTGTGACCTTTGTCATCTGTACTATAATGCACCATGGAAAATGTTCCCCTTGGGTCATGCCTATTTCTCAATGGCTCCTGTTCTTAGACATCCCTTTTTTACTTAGATTTGGGGAATTTTCTACTACAGTTTTATTGACTTTCTGCATCTTTAGTTTTATCTCAGCTCTTTCTGTACCATGAATTCCCAGAGTTACTCTTACTCATGTCCAAGGTCCTGGGTGTTTATGGTAAGGGTTACTTGATTTACTTGCCTGTTTATAGATGTAGTCCATCTCTTGACCTTGTCTCTCAGCTCCGGTATTCTTGCTGGGCATGGCCCAGTCTACTGGTGATTGACAGCTGTCACTGGCTATTTCCTCTGTGTTTTCTCCAAGTCATTGCATTTTTCATTTACAATATTTCTTTTTTTCAAAACCTTTTCTTTTTTTTTCTTTGCTGGCTTTGTCATCTGTGTTTAGTTTTCTCTTCTGCTTAATTTCTTTCCTTGTTTTCTTCATCAGCTCGCTTGCATCCCTCTTTGAGTCACTGTTCATTTTCACAAGGAAGCCTTGGACTTCTTCACCTGGCATTTGCATCCATTTCTGCATCTTTGGACTTAGTAGCTGAAGAGTTATGACCTTTTGAAAGAGTTGTGTGGCTTTGCTTTTTTGTGTTTTGGGGTTGTGGTTTGTATATCCGTTGGAGTGGATATCTAAGTGTTAAAAGACATATCCAGCATGAATAACCAAGAATACAATCTCGTGGGTAGAGAAGATAAGAAAAGAATGAGAAGAGACATCTAGAGGGGGTGTTATCACCACCAGGCTAAAGAGTCTTTGTAATGGGACTTACATACCCATGGCAGCCATGTGGAGACAAAGGTTTCCTTGCATCTCTAGTATCCACAGATGAACCTTGGCCATCTTCAAGAAGCCAGAGTTAAATGACTAAGCCAAGGGGCATGGTTCACTCTTGGGCAGCCTGAGGCCCATGACTTGACCCAGCAGAAAAAGAGGAGCTATGTGGACCAAATTCTCTTTGAGAACCACCAGCACAGGCAGGTGCCCAAAAACTTGGAGCAGGTGTCTCATGTGGTAAAAGTGGAACTAGAGGGTCTAAGGTTAGCTGAAGCCACAGAAGCCAACGCTGTTAGGAAACAGAAACTGTAGAGTGGTTAGAATCAGCTGGGAAGGAGAGGGGCGGACACGCAGCAAGGGTCATTCATAAGGAAAAGAACAAGAGCCTCCAGGCAGCCTGCACTGGGTCTACTTGGAACTTGATGTCTTGCCAGCTGCAGTCTAAGCCCGCATGTGGTCTGATGGCCACACCTCATTCCTCTTTTCCTCGTGACTGATTGACAGCTAATTGCAGATTCAATTTGACAGAGAAGAGACCAGCATTCCAGAAGTCCTGCTTAGCCTGGATGGTGCCAAGAGGAGGGGGAGGATCAAAAGAGGAATTCTTAAAGTAAGAGTTAAAAATGACTGTCGTATGTTGGGTTGTTATTAATAACAAGTCAAAAAAATAAAAAATAAATTTAAAAAGACAAAAATTAAAAAACAGGTAAAATTAGTATTTGATACATAAATAATTGGATATAGAACAAGGCCAATAAATAAAACTTTGAATAACAGCATCAAGACTTTAGCCTTGATACCATAGGCTTTAGGAAACCTCAGCAGTTTAGAACAGGAAGGTGAAGCCATCCATCTGGAGTATGAAATCCTGAAGGTGTAGAATATATTCCATCTCAACAGTAGAACAAGCTTGTCCACAGTCAACGGGGATGGGCTGAACACGTATGGCTACGGTGTGAGAACAGTGGGAGGGGGGAGCAGAACCACACAACAGGATGACTGGGGGAAGATTCTACCTAGAATGCCTAGAAGCTATCCAGGAAGAAGCCAAAGACATCAACCAGGCAGGCTACTGTGGAAATGCTGTAACTCCCTACTGCCTGGAAGCAGTTCCAAGATCCTGGGTTGGGCACCATCAGTTTTCAGTGAGTTGGACAGAGCAAAGGTCAGTACTGGGGGGAGGGGGGAAGCAGGTCAAAGGTATATACTCCAATGAAGAAGAACAAGTTCAAGAGGGCTGCTGAATAGACTGCAGAATATTATGGTCTGGGAAGAAGGGCAGTGTGGATGTTGAATAGTATCACAAAAATGACATTTGTATGAAGCAAAAAAAAGCTAATATTTGATTAGCTAATTCCATGATGTGTAAATATATTTAAATATCGTGTTGTACAGCACACACACACATACACACATATACTCTCACACACATAAGCAAATAGCATCAAATCTGTATACTTTTCTGTACAGCCACTACAGGGTTTCTTTTTCTTTTTTGTTTGTTTGTTTGTTTTGTTTTGTTTTGTTTTTTCGAGACAGGCTTTCTTTCCAGAGACTGTCCTGGAACTAGCTCTTGTAGACCAGAGATCCGCCTGCCTCTGCCTCCCAAGTGCTAGGATTAAAGGTGTGTGCCACCACCACCTGGCTCACTGCCGGGTTTCTTTTCAACCCAGAGCAGTTTAGCAGTTTAGACAGAGGCTTTCTCTTCCTCCAGCAGTTTAGGACCCACCCTCTGCAAGATGGCAAATGGATGAAGAATAGTTTTTTTCTTGTTGAAGGCAGAGCAAGGAGCTCAAGACTCTGATTCCCCCCATATGACACCAGCTTATCTTTCTTGGCCCCATCACTAGCTCTCTGTTTCTTATATACTTGTGGAAAGATGTAAGGGTGTTTAGTGTGTGTGTTCATATGTGCTTATGTGCATATGAAAGTCAGAGACTGACTTCCTCAGTTGCACTACACTTTATTTTTTGAGACACTCTTTCCAGGAAACTGACTGGCCAATGACCTCCGGAGATCCGTCTGTCTTTGCTAGACTTGCCCACTTGGCTTTAAAAAGGCATGTGGTGGGGATCTGAGCACAGGCCTAAGGCTTGTGGCATTACTTGCTGGGCATCTCTTCTGTCCCTCTGCCTCCTGTTTCTTACTCTCTAGTATTAGAGATGGGCTGGGATGAGTACCGGGGCTAACGCCATCTCCCAGTTTGGACTATGCTGAAGGATAAAATGGAGGGAGACAACTGTGCAGAAGGCAGCTACATAAACCCAAGCTTATGAGCTCGGTGTCTGCAAAGGGAAAAAGGGATGTTGGGCCAGCCAGAGTCACAGGACAAGGGATGTACATCTTGGGACTTTCCTGTGGTGTGTGGTGTGTGCCCTGGCTGCCTCTCTTACAGGCATGATGCAGCCTCCATTACAGGGCAAGGAGGCCAAGATGGCTTTGTCTTTCCAGCCGCCCACGCTCCAACAGCATTCAGGGTCACCGTGAGCCCACAATGACTTTCTGATGAAGTGGACACAGCTCCCTGCAGGGCCAACAATCCCACGGTCTGAGGGAAGAGGGGAATGCAGACAAAAGCCCAGGAGGCTTCCAATCTGCCTTTGTCAGTGTGTGCTTCTTAAAGCTCACCTACTGGATGCTGTTTTTATTCTAAGCCATCCATAGCTCTCAGTCAACAGCAAGATGTGTGTGGGGGGGGGGGGGAGCAGAAACCAGCACAGCCACCGCCAAGGGACAGTGTCTGTGGGAACACCTATGGTATATACTGTTCTCAGCAGGAACAGAACAAAGTCCCTTTTATCTCTTGCTTTCCAAAAGCCTTTGTGTGCTTTAGAAGCTGGGTTTTATTGTATTATTAAAGCCCCAGTGAGCCTGGCCAAGGCCAGAATTCAGGGAGCTGTCCCAGGCAGCTTCAGCTGGTTCAGACTTCTCCTGTGACCCCACCTGACTCTTGGCTGGTAGCAGCAGCTGCCCAAGAAGGAACAGGCAGGTAGGGAGAGGCTGGCGTAGCTGAAAGTGCCCCCAGTTTCTCACTAGACTGGCTCAACCAGTTCCCAGGAGTTGTTCTAAGTAGAACCCTTGTTGCTAATATTGTATTTCTTAAAGAACCAGCAACAGACTTAGGGAGCCGGTCGTGTTTGTAATATCTGAAACCAGGCATCTTTCAGCTTCAGCAAGGTGGCGCTTGGGGGAATGGGAAGGACCAGGTGGTCAGGTTCTGAGCGTCCTGGGGCTTGGCAGTATGTTGCAGTTTGCTGCAGTTTGTGGCTTTTCTGTCACTCGGTCATCCCAGTGTTCACAGAGGAGAGAAGACCCCAGAGGGGAGGTGACTTGTCCAAGGTCTCACCTTGGCTGGGCGTTCAGTTCAGATAACTACAGTTGGGACTCTGGCTGAGCGTTCATGGTGTCTGTCCCCTGGTTGGCGGGCGCAGACACCCTTTCGCTGGCAGTGCCTGTCTGCTGTTACTGCAATGAGGGAACATCTCGGCAGCAGGAAAGATGGACGTGCCAGCCAGAGTGAGGGCAAGCAAAATCTTCCTTCTTTCTTCCCTCCCAAACTCAGGGTGGGTCTTCCCACCTCAAATGATCCAGTCAAGAAGATTCCTCACAGGCCTGCCCAGCTACCTGGGTTTTAGTTGATTCTGGATGTAGTCAAGTTAACATCCAAGATTAGTTGTCACACTTGTCATGACACACATACACACACATAGACGTGTAGCTTTTTTTTATGTGCATGCTGGGGATCCTGACTCGGGTCTCTGTGCTTTCATGGTAAACACTTTACCAACCGAACCATCTCTCTGTACCCTGTAAATTTCTTAAATCACTGATAATCGAAACAACAAACAAACAAACCAAAGCCAATTCTGAGCTTTACAAACAGGTACATAGAATATAGAGATGAACATTTACCATAATTATTTATTTATTACATTAGCATTCTCTGCAATATGAGGTGCATTTTAGAACTCACCAGAGATTCATGGAGAAGCAGGAGACACTTGGCTCCTGTCTTCCCTAGCTGGCAGCTGGTGCCTGCTTGTCTAAGCTTGCAGACTCAGTTCATCCCAGGGTTGAAAAGTTTCAGGCAGTCTGCTACACCACTGAGCCAACATACCAGAAAAAGGAAGAGACTGGAGGGGAATTTTGAGCCCTCAGATGCATTGGATAAGGCTTTGTGCACTGAACAAATAGGATGGGTGATCTGATTGGGCGCAATAATGGACACCAGCAAGGTTTACCTCCTGAAGAACTTTGCCAGCGAGGAATCAGGAGGTGGACAAATGCAATTAAGCATATAAAAGTTCCATTTTGTGCCAAATCAACATGCCAGTCATTTTGCCTTTTTACTAGCTGACATCCATTCTTGCAAGGTTGTAAAATAAACTGCTTAGATTTCTCTCCTGGGTCTCCAGAATGCTTCTTATGAAGTGGGGATCATTGCTTTTCACAGGATCGACAATGGCAGAAGGAGGAGGAGGAGGAAGAGGAGGAGGAGGAGGAAGAGGAGGAGGAAAAGAAGAAGAAGAAGAAGAAGAAGAAGAAGAAGAAGAAGAAGAAGAAGAAGAAGAAGAAGAAGAAGAAAGCTGTTCACATGATTCTTATTTCCTAGCCCCATAATTCTATAAGCGTGTTTGTCTGTGTGTGTGCCTTTTACCTAATCCAAGCTTCTTGTGAAGTCTGGGTTTGGGACCAGGCTGGGTGAAGTCCAGGAACACTTTCCCGCCCACATCCCAGGACATCCTCAGGTGGGGCGTTGGCTGGGTTGTCCCTACCCTAACCTATTGAGAGATACTTGGCAGATTCTTCAGTTACACAAATAACTGTCTGAAGTTCAAAACAATAATATGGCTGTCATAAGTTTTCTGAGAAACAAAAACCCTAACGGTAAACAATCCTGTGGGGGGGGGGGGTTCTCCTTCACCAAGAACTGCATCTGCAAGCCATTCTACCTGGCTTATACTAATGGTGTAGACAGATCCTGAATCTCTAAATGCATTCTTGCTGGCCAGCAACATGGTGTGTCTTCTTTTCTTTCTGTTGCTATAGTAAAAAGAATGAGACTGATCAATTTGTAAAGAATTAAAGTTGGACGGGAAGATGATGCAGTGGATAGAGGTCTTGTCCCACAAGCATGAGGACAGGAATTCAGGTCCTCAAAAGCCCGGTATAAGCTGAGCAGGCATGGCAGCCCCTGTAATCCCGATACACTCCGGAGACAGAGACCGAAGACTCCTGGGGTGAGCTGGCTAGGTGGATGAGCTGGAACTGGCAAGCTTCAGTTTCAGAGAAAGACCTTTGTCTCTGTATAAGGTGGAGAGCGGGGGAGAAAGACAACCAGTATCAACTTCCACCTCCACACGTGTGCACACAAATGAGTGGGGTTTTTTTCATTCTTGCAAAGTTAGGTGCCCACACATATTCAAACATGCACACACAGACACGGACACAGGGACACACACACACACACAGTTCTAGAGGCTGTTTCACTTCTGGTGAGGGCCTCATGAGGTGATGCGTAACAAACCTACTAACTAGGGTCTGTTTTCAGCCTATTCAGTCAGTAATGTCATGGGGGGGGGGGACCTCATGCAAATGACCTCATCTAAGTCTGACTGTTCCCTTCCCAGAGGTGCCACATCCAAATACCACTTGTCTTAGGGTTACTACTGCTGTGATGAAACACCATGGCCAAAAAGCAAACTGGGGAGGAAAGGGTTTATTTGGCTTACTCTTCTAGATCACTATTCATCACTGAAGAAAATCAAGACAAGAACTCAACAGGACAGGAACCTGGAAGAAAGAGCTGAAACAGATGACACAGAAGGGTGCTGTTTATTGGCTTGCTCGTCACAGCTTGCTCAGCTGCTTTCTTAGAGAAGCCAGGACCACCAGCCCATGGGTGGCACCACCCACAATGGTCTGAGCCCTCCTCATCAATCGCTAATTAAGAAAATGCCCATAACCAAGCAGTAATGGCCCAGTACTTGTGAGGTAGAGACAGGAGGATCTCTGGGAGTTCCAAGACAGCCAGAACTACACAGAGAAACTGTGTCTCAAAAAAACTAAAAAAGCTTCAGTCTTGCTTATAGCCCAGTCTTATGAAGGCATTTTCTCAACTGAGGTCCCCTCCTCTCGCGTGACTTCAGCTTGTGTCACACTGACATAAAACTATCCAGCACACCCCTCATGGATGAAACTGAGGATCCAATTTCCAACATATAGACATTTGAGGGGGACACATCCTAAACCATAGCAGGGTGTGCCCTGCTCTGTGTCCCTACTGTCGGGATGAAAGATGACTTGTGGAAAACATGAAACGTTCAAGTAACTGCAGTCATTACAGTTTCAATGGCATCTTTCAGGGTTAACAGCAAGAAAGGAGATGACATTCAAAGGTGGTAAGGAGGGGGTAAAAATCACAAGAACGCTAGCAACAGATGTGGCTATTTTACATTGCAGCGGCTTTGATGCCTGTGGCCGCGGTGCCAGGAAGGCTCAACTAGTCAGGAAGCATCCTCTGCTGGGGAGTCCACAGACACAACCTTACGTGCCAGGTAAGCACGTTTTCCCCATTCCGGGCATAGGAAAGCTGGGACCTCTGATGTTCGCTGTCCTCAGGTTTATGAAAGAAGTAAGCAGATAAGTGCTAGTAAAATCCTGATCCATTCACCCCCAAACTGAGTACACCCCCTGACAGTCTGCCATCTGCTGCACCAAAAGGCGGAACAAAGTCCCAACAGACCCTGTCTTCTGCAAAGCTTTCTTCGCTTGACCCTGCTGTGGTCACCATGGTAACAGACTCAAATCTCCCTCTCGTCTTGGTTTGATTCTCTGCTGCATCAATCAGCATTCTTCTCACTGCGGTGATCAGAAAGTCAGGGAAACTGGCTTGAGCGTGTCAGGGACAAAATGAACTTGTGTTCAACAGAAGAAAAACAGTGCTTCAGGTCTGGCCACACTCGGGGCTCCTAGAACATTCATCTGGGCCCTATCTGTCACTTTCATCTCTCTGCCCAGCCTCCCTCTAGCTTCTGAGCGTAGCTTGGTTTTCAAAGGGCTCTCGCCTCTAGACAGAAATTCCACTGCCTTCCCTTCTCCCAGTGTCTCTATTGCTCATATACGAAACATTCGTGGGAACCTACATTTCCAGCCCAGAGCAGTCGCCCATCCCTCTGATCTTGGTGGATGTCCTGGTGGTGCTATGTATACAGAAGCTTTCATTCTGTAGCCTGAGTTTAGACCGAAAGCTATGTTTTAATCATGAGAGAATGACTGCTTCTTGGTGACGTCATTCCATGGGAGTTATGGGTTGCTTTCTTGTAAATGTCTCAGTGCATCAACGATGGGTTGTAATGGACAAAGGGCACAATTACTCCCGATTAGCACCCGTGACAGCAAGCCCAGAGTGATGCGTCAGGACCTGCTGCTGCGCACAGGATTGCAGCTGCCTCTGTTCGAACCCGCCAATGAAACCATTGCCGCTTGCTTGACCAGACTTGTGGATGCCTCGCTGTGTTTGCTCAGACAGCAGTCCTGGCCTTCTCTGTGGCCATGAGCCACACGGCTGTTTCTGCAGTGCCAAGAGCTACAGCTCTTTCTCAGAGACCATGCAGTCTCCGAAGCTTGATCCCAGGATCCCTCACTTGTGGGATCTTCCTGAGTGTCCAAGAGCATCCGCAAACGCCATCCGTAAATGCATCCTCAGGTTCACCAACTATTTTGCATTTCAAAAGTCTGTTATTTTTCATTGCATCTTCCCTCCTGCCCCCATGCCCACTGTAGTCACATCTCTTTCTCTAGGTGATGTGAAAATGTCGAGTCCCGCAGGCACACAGGGAGTGGGGGGCGGGGGGAACTAGGCTTTATGTTTGCATTTATGGAGATGTGTTCACGTGGGTCGCAGACACTCCCGCGCTCATCACATCACATTATTGCAAGTCATCCCGAGGAGGAATGGCTTCCTAAAACACTCCTTTCGCCCACTGTGCCAACTCAGCCACCCACTGGTGCGCAGATCCAGGACCCGAGGTCATGTGGAAACGAAATGAGCCCTACGGCGCTCAGTGCTGAAGTGTAAGGAGCCAGGAAAGATGTGGGAAGTTCTCTCCAGACAACAGATACAGAAGCGTGTAGGATGGTCATCCTGCTCTTCATTCTTCAGACCAGAAGTTCCTTCTTAGCAACAAGCAGCCTGAAAGTGCAGTTATGAAATCATAAAGAAACAAGGACCTTTGTTGTTCTTTTTGCTGCTTTAGGGATCAAGCCCAAGACCTCACACATGCTAGGCGAGCGCTTGACCACCGAGTCCCAGCCCTAGCCCTGAGGTTATGAGCAATGAGTGTTATGAACAGCAGAATTTATGGGAATTCCTGTTTGTACAGTGTGAATTCCACACCAAACAGGCATGGCAAGCCACGATAGAAATGAGAAAAGATTTTCAAGTTTTACTATAACCATAAAATGAATATGACTTAGCCAATTACAAGATGAGACACTAAAAACACAATAATAGAATCGTCAATTCAAAAAAAATTGGGGGGCTGGAGAGATGACTTGGTGGTTAAGAGCAATGTACTGCTCTTGCTGAGGTTCTGCCTTTGGTTCCCAGCATTAATATGAATGGCTACAACTGCTTAGAACTCCAGTTCTAGGAGACACGATGCCTCTTTTACCCTTGATGATATCTGCATTCACACATGTGCACACGAGTGTGTGTGCGTACACACACACACAAATCAAAACGAGTATCTAAGAGGAAATGTGGATCCACCATGTTAAGTTGTCTTCCCTTGCAGGTAGGGCTGTAATCAGATGAAAAGATAATCAAGGGCCAGGAAGATGCTCAACAGGAAAACATGCCTTCTCCGGAACCACAAGGTAAAAGAGAACCGAGCCTGACAAGCTGGCCTCTGACTGGCACCCGCCCCTGTCACACACAGAATGAATCTGCAGCAGAATGTTCTCAAGAGGGAAACCTGCACAGTTATGCCAGGCAGTTAATAAAATACTTTTCGTGAAACTTGTGGTATCTGTCACCTTTAGAACATTTAGTTTCTTATGATTTTTCTCCCAGTCTGTATGAATTATTGATATGTGTGTGTGATTGTTTATAGACACTTTGGGTAATTAAAGCTTCAGCATCCCTACCCCCAACCTTCTCACTGGCCAGGGAAGAAAGGAGAAAGGGAAGCAATATTAAAGTTCATGTTTGTTTTTCTCATTGCTGGTGAGTCTGCGTCTCAGTGCAAGATCTCACATAGAGGAAACAGAACTGGTTTAGGAGGAAACTGGAATAGCACATTTAAAACCGATTGGTTATCTTTGGTTACATGTATGTGTATACATCTGTGAACGAGTATGTACACTTTAGTACAGTTGTCTATGGAGGCCTGAAGAGGGCATTGGATTCCCTGGAACTGAAGCTGCAGGTGTTTGTGAGCTGCCTGATGGCATGGTGCTGGGAGCTAAACTTCGGTCCTCTGCAAGAGACGTAAGCACTCTTAACTGCTGAAACATCTCTCTAGCCCCACGAACAATAATTAAAACAGCAACAACAAGTTTTATTTGCATTTATTTTGTTTTGAATGTGTTTGCATGTCATAACTTTTTGTTTCTTTGAGAATATTTTTTTTTTCTACTGTGCAAACTCTGCCTTAGGCACCATTTGTTCTTTTCTGGTGTCTTAGTCAAATGTTCTAACGCTGTGAAGAGACACCACGACCATAGCGCCTCTTATAAAAGAAAACATTTAATTGGGGCTGGCTTACAATTTCAGAGGTTTAGTCCATTACCAGCATGGTGGGAAGCATGGTAGCATGCAGGCAGACATGGTGCTGGAGAGGTACGTGAGACTTCTACCTCCAGATCTGTAGGCAGCAGGAAGGAGAAAGACTGGGCCTGCCTTGAGCATTTGAAACCCCAAAGTCCGCCCCCAGTGTCACACTTCCTCCAACAAGGCCACACCTCCTAATCCCTATCAAGAAGTGCCACTCTCTAACGACCAAGCTTTCAAATACTTGAGCCTATGAGAGCTGTTCCTATTCAAACCACCACATCCAGTGAGGGATCTTTCCATGTGACAGGGGATCTCACGTATGGGCTAATCTGACCATGATCTCTGTTAAGCATGGTGGCATGTTTGGGCACCTTGGTGATCTGGATATCTGGAAGACTAGAGAACCAGTATCTAGAGGCTTAAGTTCAGAAGAGCGCTCTTTATTTTTAAGTATATGTGGGAAATGCTCAGCACTTTTTCTAGGCCACCTACCCTGTGTCCTGCCTAGGCACTTTCCAACCCTGCCATTATAACACCAGAATGCTACACACTACCTCTCTGTTTTTTTGTTTTTGTTTTTTTTTTTTTTTTCATTTTGAGTCAAGCTTTCACTAGGTAGACCAAGCTGGCTTCAAGCTCATGAGATCTGCCCTTCCCTGTATCCAACATGCTGGGAACAAAGGCGCATGCCACCACACCCAACCCCACCTTGCCTCTTTGAGGTGACATCTTTTAGATGTGGCTTTTGGGATAGGAAAACACTCAATGTCCTGAGCAGATTCGTGGACATTCTTAAAGTGAATACAGACATTTGAACCTCTTGACTTATATGGGATTGCAGGGTTTTCCACATCAAGAGTCGTCAATGATTTTCATAGGTCACCCAGTCTGCTTACAGGGAGAGACTGAAGGCAACATTAGTCCTTCTCCGAACTGACAGGCAGTGCAGGCTGGACTGACGGTAGATAGTATATTTGGTTGCCTGGTAGAAAGAGAATCCAGACGTCTTCCTGAGTGGGAGTCAGGCTTACCCTGTCTATCAAAAGCTTACTTTGCTTCAGGAGCTGGGGATTGAACATGGGGCCTTGTGCGTGTCGGGTGACGGGGCCTTGTGATGCCAGGCGACGAGGGTGACGGGGCCTTGTGATGCCGGGTGATGAGGGTGACGGGGCCTTGTGCATGCCGGGTGATGGGGGTGACAGGGCCTTGTGCATGCCGGATGAGTGCTCTTCCACGGAGCCATACTTGAAACTCGGGTTGGAAATGTGGGCCATGATTTGCTGGGTGACAGCTCAGTTTTGGATTCTGATTTGCACAGCTGAGCGTAGCTAACCGGAGGTGTTCCAGGGCTTGTAGAGCGAACACAGGAATGACTCATGAATTTTTAATTGGTAAATGACTGCTCTTAAGTGCGTGAAGCCGGATCATTCTCATAAGTAGGTTAAACATACCCCCTCATCTATTATTTCATGGTGTTCAATTATTTAATAAATCCCTTTCTGTAACTGGGCAAAGGTGAACTTTTGTAGGCCCCCCTCTGGGTGCCCATCAATTCTGCATGGGTGGCATCCAAAGTAAGCGAGCTCTGCTGTTACCCTCATCCTGCTAACTCCATTCGGCATCCCCCCCCTCTGTTTTTTAACTACCTCGCCCAAGCTGGCTTATTTTATCTCTACCAAATCTTCAGTGGTAAATGAGGCAGGGACAATCATTTCTCCTTAACACATTTAGAGGCAGAAAAGGAAGGCTCAATTGCTCTTCTACTAGCTGTACTTGACCAGAGGAAGAAATATGATTAGGATCCAGGTCTTCGGATGTCCAGGTCACCGCAGAGGTTGTTACATAGAAATGAATGTCTGGGGTAGGCAGATGGGCGGTCTGGTTCTCTCCAGTTGCTTACACGTGTTAGCCGAAAGCCCAAACACCCCATGATGACAGGAACAGGAGTAGTTGAATCACGCAAAGTCAGGGAGAGATTTGGAGTTCACTCTAAATACTAAAAGAACAGCAATTGGCAGTAACGAGTCCCCGAAAGTGAAGTGGACGGTGTCCTGACCCCTCTAACCAGTCTGGGCACACAGTTAAACACACTGCCTGAGCATTTAATGGTGACCTAACTCCAAGTCTCTGGCGCACAGGGAAGACATTCAGGTCCAGGTCATTTGGCTACCACTGGCTCGTCTGTACTGACTTGTACTGTAACAGATGTTTGCAATTCAGCCCCAGGAAATGGATGCAGACAATCCTCCCTGTATATGTGCCCCTCTCTGCATGCTTGTACCTGCTCGGGAGCCTCTATTTAAATATTGATCAACAGTAATCCTGTCACCATAGCCACCCAGCCAGGGCCTTTCTGCTCTACCTCCTAGTGAAATCGGAGCTCTCTCTGAAATGCAGGCTCGTGTGTGTCTACAGTAGCCCAGTCCTTGGATCTAAGTCTGGAAGTTAGCTATTGTTAGATTTTTTTTTCCCTTACATATGCATGTGCTCACACACACACAGAGAGAGAGAGAGAGAGAGAGAGAGAGAGAGAGAGAGAGAGAGAGAAACAGAGACAGAGAGGGAGGGAGGGAGGAAGGGAGGGAGGGAGGGAGGGAGGAAAGGAAGGAGGAAGAGAGACGGGGAGACAGAGAGAAGGGAGAGAGAGAGGAAAGAGGAAAAGAGGAGAGAGAGAGATATATTTGAGAGAGAGAGACCTCACTGACACAAACATATATCCTGGGCACATTTTAAATGTGTAAGTGAAATAGGCTCAGTTTGGGTCAATTTATACATTAATCAGGGGAGGCCGCTGTCGGTCACAGTCACACTGTGTAGAGCAGGTTAGCCACTAACTCACCATGCTGTCCCTCAGCCTCTCAAGTGCTGGGATCGTAGGCACATGCCACGCATGATCACACCCCACAGCCAGAACATCTTCTGCTTGCATTTACTACTTCCGAGAAGATGCTCTCAGAGTTCCCTCCATGCCTACGCTGTGACATCCCTCTCGTCTACAGCTAGCTGGAAGGAAGCGAAGAATGAGGCAAGAAAAGAGAACTCATGCTTTGTGTGAGTTCTACACATAATAGACCTTCTCTTTCCTGACCTCTGCCCAGACCTGAGGGCTTACATAGGGTTGGCCCCATCTGTACCAAGACTCTTAATGGTTAAGAACTTTTCACCCCATGTTGCATTTAGAGTTGACTCTGGTCTGCTCGTCCTGAAGATTCACCTCCAATATCCTAATCTGGAACATCAAGCAACAATTTGTCAAACTCAAGGGGCTCGGTGGACTTCAGCCGACAAAGTTGGTCTGCGTTGGTGAGTCACCTCAACACTCAACGCCTGGCATTTCAGCACTGTAAGGCAAACTCATAAAATATTTTATGTGGTGGAACCGCTGATAAAGGCTAATCTGTTAAGGACCGGGAGAACAGACTGTTCTTTACTTACCTAATTGTTCCTGCATGCTAATGTCCCAGCAGCGGCACGAAGAATCTGTCTGCAGATTTCACCGACAGCCTTGGCTTTTCCCGGCCGTTGAGAGGGATCTCGATTCAGCGTTCAGCTCTGCCCTGTTCTTCTTGCTTTCTCTGTAAAATGGATTCGGTAAAATACCAGAGGCGCAACGGCACGATGTATACAGTAAAGCACAAAGAAATATGGCTTAGGGGTCCTGATGCGGGAGGTTGAGAAATACAGGCAGGATATAAAATATCATGACTAAACAACAGCTGGATAAAGAATAATAAACACATAAATAAATAACAGCTGCCCCCTCTCACTGTGCCCTACAGGCCCTGTTCTGGGAAGTGAGGCAGGCATCAGGCTGAGGGATAAGCACTGTGATGGATACCAGAGGCCCTGCACTAAGAGCTGCAGGCCCTGAACTGAGTGCCGCAGGGTCTGGGTTAGGTACTGTAGGCTCCGTATCCAATGTTACAGACGTTGCACTGAGCGCTCCATGAATTATGTTAAGTACTCCACGCCACGCACCGAGTGCCTGTGGTCATCATTTCGCTTCAGCCTTTCAATCCCGTGAGACAGGTATTTGTTCTTCTGGTTTACAGATGGGAGCGAACGAGGTGCGGAGGAATTTTCTCTGTCTTACATCCAGGAAAAGGCTGTGCTGAATGAGAGCCCAACCTGGATGGTCTCTTTCCAAAGGATGTTACCATTAAGTTTCACCGTGTCCCATATGTAAATCTAAAAAGAAGAAGGATGAAAGGAAGGGGGTGGGGGAAGGAGGGAAGGGAGCTATTTTCTAACATTGAGGTTAACTACCAAGGACAAAGAGTTGACTTACACACTTTGCCAGATTTCATTCAAACCCACCCGTCATTGTGTTGGCACCCTGGAAGAAGGCCTCATTGGTTCTGTGGGCACCACCTCTGCCCTTGGCATTCCCTCACAGATCTCCCCCTACAGTTCCAGCACCGCGGCATCTACAGAGCCGACCGCTGTTCTTCCGGATCCTCTCGGTCTTCTAGTCCGAGGGCCACGGCTCTCTCCCATCTCCTCCGTCCCCACGCCCTACTTTCCTCTCGCGGTCCCAGCATTTCTTCTCATCCTCAGGCTTCCCCGTTCCCCGCTGTCAGGAGGAGGCCATCCCAGCCCTAATTTCCATCTGCTCTCAACACATCACCCAAATATAGGCTCTGCCTACGTTCTTACACCGTGACGATTGTGTCCGCCTAACTCAGAACCTCAGTCTCTCCCCTCCACTATCCCCGCTGCGTATCCCACCGCACAGTGCAGTTGCCCCATAAATATTTCCCGAGCTTCGCTTCGGGTGCCTGGACGGAAACCAGTATTATTGGCGTGCAACAATATTAGAAATTCAGATTCTGAAATTTCCCCTATTCGACGTAATAGGAAAAATAACTCAGAGGTTTATTTCAAACAGCCAAAGCATTTTGGATTCAGTTGAGTGACTAAGCCAGAGTTTGAATTAAAATCAGCATAGACTATTCCCCCTTGACCTAATAGCCGCCCCCCTCCCCCGCTGACTACAGCTCTGAGAACTGACAGTGATCATCAATGTACTGCTAGCCTTGGGCCAGAACAAGCCAAGCTGACAGGTGTCATGAATAAAATGGGTATTAGCACCAGGGCAGCAGGATCTGAACTCTACCTAGCCTGGCCATCCTCAGGCTCTTGTTTTTGTTTGTTTGTTTGTTTATTCTCTTATGTCATGAATCTCTTTAGCAACTGGCAGAACCTACGGACCATATCTTAGTATAAAGTTTTGGATTTATAAATAAAATATATAAGACTATCAAAGGAAAATTTTGTTAAAATACTGTTGAAACAATGTCAGGACATCTCTGAATCTTTGGAACTGGTGCTAATATAATCCGTCTGCTTCACGAGGCCATTAAGCAATGCAGTCTAGAGGCGGGTTTCCCAAGTACCAAAATATTGCCATAGTGATGAGTATGGGCAATAATTCCAGATATTATTAGCGGGGATGTGACATTAAGTGATCAGCAGTGTTTACTACAGCCAGAGATGCCAGTACTGCTATTACTACAGTGACTTGTGGCTTCAATTTGAATAGAAGGAAACCCCAAATTTCTGCTGGAGTCTAATTTAGAGGTTAGTGGGGGAGGGGAGGGGGAAGATTGCTCCCAATGCATTCCAAATTCTATGCGAATACCTGCGAATAGCCCCAGAATAGAACTCAGGAAAAACTAGCAGCCTGTCTATTTCAGTGTCCGTGTCTGAAACCTGGGGCTTGACAGTTGTTGATAGTATTTTCCATAGCAGTTGGGGCAGTTAAGGACTCCTCAGACACTGGGTAGCATTCTCCTGTCACTCACTTCGCCAATAGGAAGTCATCACCCCCTCATCCACCATGGTGCTGAGGGGATAAAACCCATGGCATCCTGTATGCTCTCGCTAAACTCTGCTACCAGCCTGCAGAAGGAAGCCACCTTCTAAAAGTGCATTGTATTTGCCATTTATTCATTCATTCATTCATTGTGTGTGTGGTGTGTGTGTGTGTGTGTGTGTGTGTGTGTCTGTACATGGAAGGGACACACTTGTCGCCAGGCAAGGCATGTGTCGTTCAGAGGACAACTGATGGGGGGAATCAATCCTCTCCTTCTCCCATGTAGGTCTCAGGGACCAAACTCAGGTCACCAGGCTTTGCAGCGGGTGCTCATCCCCACGGAGGTACCTCACTGGCCCAGAAGTCATCTTCTGCAGCAAAGAATTGCTATTTTCACAATGTCCCTTATTGGCCAGGAATTCTGGCTTGAGAGAAACGCAGATGTCTTCAGAAGTAAAAGGCTAAACTTTAGGAGACCACTATAGAAAGCTAAGGGCTGGCTAAGTCCTGGGGAGCCAGCACCCTAAGATTTAGTGAGCCCATCTCTCTGGTTGTAAGTTAGGGAGTTTCGACACTTGCTGGCTCAGGAGAAGATCCGAGTGATGACATGAAAATGTCCACGTGGGACAATCTCGCTGTCTCATTCCTGTCTGCCCGTGACCCTCCTCAACCTTCCTAATGCTCGGGTCACAACCCGCAGGTTGAGAACCCTGATTTACAGAGACTACATTGTTTGTCAAACAAAATCCCACTGGGTGTGCGCCTGTGGGCTTCTAGGAGCTTTCCCTAAAGCATAGCTATGCATATGCCTGTGTCTGCACGGCCTTACACGGCCAACTCTCCGGCTGCTGTCCACCTCAAGACAGGATCTTTACCATCTCTGGGAGACGTTGAGCTGGTTTCCAAGTACTCAGGAGAAAGGGCTTTGCTCTGGACCAAAGCATCCAGCTCCACCCTCAGCCACAACCTGTGCCGTCTCCCCGAGCTCTGTAGTTAGTAGAAGAATCACTCCTCAGACTTCCCTTATTCCAGAAGCACTTGAGGAAACCATCACACCACAGACTGCTGGACCCACCCACCCTCCCGCCCACCTCTGGTTTGATGGGCCAAAGGATAGCCCTGGCCAACACTGTGTTAACAAGTTTCTGTGTTTATTGGGATGGTGTGAGTCCCTTTACAGGATGCTTGGGCAGATCAGAAAACAAAGATGATAAGGAGGCAATATAGCCAAAGTACTAAGCCTCTAACAGAAATTTAATAGCTACCCTCAGGGCGTGTTGTTGGAGGGAGGAAGGGATGACATCAGAGCAGTCTGGAAGCAATGGAAAAGTGGCAGTGGGGAGAGGAAGGAGGTGAGCATGCATCCAGAATAATAATAATAATAATAATAATAATAATAATAATAATAATAATAATGAGTGGCTCAGTGGTTCACAGTACTGGCTGCTCTTCCAGAGGACTGAAGTTCAATTCCCAGTACCCACATGGCATCTCAAAACAATCTATAAACTCTAGTTCCAGGGGATCTGATGACCTCTCAGGCAGGCACACGGTACACAGACACGAATGCAGGCGACATCCATCCACACAAAATACAATTTAAAACAACCCCAATAAAGAACTAGTGTCATGACCGAGTGTACAAAACGCATGGCTGGTTCAGAAAGTCACAGGAAGCTGCACTTGTCTGGAGTGGGTGTGGATGATAGGTACGTATGCAGGGGCTGTATAACGAGGTCCCTTTTTGTCGCACCCGAGGGCTTCAGTGCTGTTCTGAAAGAGATGGGAAAGCACTGGAGGTTTTAAAAGCAGGTCAGCAGCAGGCAGTAAGGACATGGGGAGAAGACGGGCTCCAGGCTGTTGTCCAAGCGTATGTGGATGTGATAATACGCAACCCACAAAAGTGTCTCAGAAACGCAAGCTGTTGGGGTAGAAGACGAGTTAAAATGGAAATCTGCAGTACTCGAGGTCTCTACGACACATCCACAGAGGGACATCAAAGGGCAGTCAGATACATAACTCTAATGAGCTAGAGGAATCTGGCAACATAAACTTAGCAGACCTTAGCAAGGGGTTTCCATAAGACAACTCACACTCCCAGGCCTAGCTAAAGTAGCTTAGAGACGGAAGGGCCTGAGGGAAGCTCTGAAGACAGAGTCTGGAGAACAACACTCATGAGCGGTCTCCAATGGAGCTGAAGTGGGCCTAGCCTCCTCCCACCACATCTGCATAGGAGTCGGTTCTGGAGTATGGTATCATCAGGTGAGCCTTGGCCAAAGGAAGCGACAGGTACCTATCCAGTACCGCACTTGGCCGGCAGAAGCCATGTGAGCAAACAGTGCCAACAGGTGTTGTTACAAGCAAGTGTCCCGCCTGATAAGGATGAGGGTGAATGCCATCCCACACTGCCCTCCTCATTCCTCAGCTGTCGCTCTCTCTGGAGAAGGGAGGGAAGGAACAGCTGCTCACCCTCTAAGGAGAGTTTCTTCTCCAAGCAGCTTTTTCATGAGTGCCTTTGTTGGATTTGCCACAGCTCAGAAATCTTCCACAGAGAGGAAGATGCTGAATCGTGAGTCGTCACAAAAAGAAATGCAGTCCACAGTTCTCTTCCTTCAGATAAACAAGACACCAACATGGATCTTATTTCATCCTGCCAGACCTAGCATCTGGGGCTCAGCCAAACCTCCACAGACAAGCAGGGACCTGCACCAGGCAGCCCTGAGCCCTCGCCTTTCCCTTCCTGCCTCAGACGTCCGAATAGTCTGGCCCACTGGGGAACAGCTCCGAGCTCAAAGGCATGACCCAGAGGAGGCTGGGATGATGGAGTACAGAAACATAAAGGGGCCAGGCGGTGGGGTGCATGCCTTTAATTCCAGCACTTGGGAAGCAGAGACGGGCAGATCTCTGTGAGTTCAAGTCCAGTCTGGTCTACAAGAGCTAGTTTCAGGACTGGCTCCAAAGCAACACAGAGAAACCCTGTCTCAAGAAAAACAAAATAAAACAAACAAACAGCAACAAAACAACCCAGAAACATAAAGGGATCCTGTACCTTCTCTGTGTGGAGCAGAACAACAGAGGAGCAGTGGGGAGTTAGTCCCTGGGGATGGAGGAAGGATACATCAGAGACCATCTAAGAAAATGTTCTTAGATGTTGGCAAAGATCCAAACTGCGGGTAAATTAGAAGAAAATTTCTATTTTCCTTCTCTCATCTGGAAAAAGATGAATTTTTAGCATGTGTTCATACTGAGAATCTTGGCTTAGCCGTCCATAAGACAGACTTTGTGAAAGGCAAGGAACCCATGTCAGGTCCTTGCTTATCCTCAGAGGGTTTTCTCAGGGAGGAAAGCTACGACTTAACCACACAGGAGAAACAGCCCCATCCCGACTTCAGGGAGGGCAGGGCTGGAAGTTCAGAAAGGCAACTGCTGGGGCACTGACAGGATTATCACGGGCTTGGCAAGCCCAGGAAATGCTCAATCAGATGGAATGGAAACACAGTGTACGTACGGATGGAAATCTCATCTTGTGGCAGATCTTTATTACCACTGGGGGGGGGGGCAAGAAGCAGGGAGCAAATCGAAGGCTGCCCGACTGCTGCCCTAAAACATAACAGTGCAAACAGTCCAGGAGGGCTGGGGCAGCCGCAGTAAACACCTGGGCCTGCCTGGAGCCATGGAATCCAGGGCCCTAAGTACCTGGGGCTGGAACATGCTATTCTCACCAGCTGAGTTCCTGAACTTTCTAGGTAAATTTGTCCCTATTTTAATCATCAGTTGGAATGTGACGGTTTTGACTTTAAACCTAAAGAAGCAATTTCTTAAGGCAGTGTTCCATGAAAGGGGAGAAGCGGAACAAAGGCCATCTCTGGCCCCTGCTCTCTGGAGGGAGGAGGTGGTGTGGGAGCTCCGACTGACTGGGTTCTTCCATGCTTGTGGTTTAGGCTCCTAAAGCTATCTGGGCGGGTGTGGTCATGAATCTGCCAGCCAACAGCCTAATTAGAAGCCCAGTGTGAGGAGAAAGGAGGGACTTTCTTTCTTTTTTAGTTTTTTTGTTTTGTCTTTTTGTTTGTTTTTGACGCAAGGTCTCACTGTGCTCAGTCCTGGCCTAGAACTTGATACGTAGACCAGCCTGGCCTTGAATTCACAGAGATGCCCCTGCCTCTGCCCCCCTCTGTGCTGGGATTAAAACTGTACGCCACCACAAGAGCCAGAGGTCCCTTACTTAGGTGCTCCCCTCCCACCCCCTCCAGAAGTTGGAAAAAAGCAACTCTCCTCGGGAATAGACAGGCGCTGGTTAAACTCTTCCGGTTTGAATGAGATAAGCGTCATCACCACCGAGGTTGGAACCTTCTTTAACTTCTTTGCATGACATTTTTCCCAATGAGAGTCTACACAGGGACTGGGGGAAGGAAAATCCAGCCTCCCCGGTGACACAAGAAGTGGCGAGGCCTGGTGCCCTTCAGAACTCAGTGCCTCAGCCACTTCCTCCATCTCTTCCAGGACAGCGCCTGGGCCTCTTCACCCCTCCTAGCTCGGTTGAAACACTGAGTTGACACACACTAAGTGTCTGCTCTGCCCGCAATCCCGCCCCCCCCCGCGCCCCCCCCCCCCCCCCCGCGCCTGGGCCTCTTCACCCCTCCTAGCTCGGTTGAAACACTGAGTTGACACACACTAAGTGTCTGCTCTGCCTGCAATCCCGCCCCTCCCCGCGCCCCCTCCCATTCCCCCACCACCACCCCACCCCCTACAGCTACACACATAGGCTTGATAGAAGAAGCTCAGAGGTGACCCAGATGACCGGTGACTCAGCCAGTCCTTGTCCTGGTGCCTGAGGAGGCCTCTGGGCCAAGGCTGAAGTGACCATTTAGGACAACCAGTAGCTCCACTTCAGGATTTGGCTACTAGATGGTCTCTTGAACCTTCATTATATAAACCTCAAGCCAACAAGGGCTCGGTTGAGTCGCACAGTAAAAGCCTTCTCGCCTTCTCTGTCAGCAAGCAGGAAAAACGCCGGGGTTGTCCAGCTAGACCGACCACCAGTCTAAATTAATCTTCCGCAGAATGAATACATTCTTAGTACTCACACCAAAACCAAATTCATGTGTTCTGCTTTGGGAAAGGGCGGGCTGCTCTGTTTCTAAGTAGACTGTATCAGCAACCCACTTAAGGTTCCATACTCAACCCTCCAGAACGCCTAAAAGTCAAGGTCATGAATGTCACCAAGGAACCCGTAATTAACAGCCAAGCATAACATTAGACTCTCTAAATTGCCTCACTTTGCTTAAAAAATGGGGAGAGAGAGAGAGGAGGGAGACTTTTTTTAAGGAGAGAGTTAACATCTTTAATTTAATTTCATATTTTAGGTGTGAGATAAACTTTTGGGTTCATAACTTTTTCTTTTATAAAGAGATAAAAATAAATCATTTAAAATAAACCCTGATTAAATTGCATTGCCACCTTCTAGGTGGTTTGTAGACAATAGCAACATCACAACCACGGAGTAGCTAAGAGGCAATTCCCATCCAAGCACGCGTGCACACATGTGTGCACACACACACACTACAAATAAGGAAAAGGTGGTTCGGGTGAGGAGAGAGACTTTCTTCCCATCTTAAAGCTGGCAGGCTGCAGGAACAAGAGCGAGGCCCACTTTGACAGCCCTTGAGCTTTGGCTGTGGTCTCAGGAAACAATCACAAAGCAGTTAGTTCAGGTCCCTCGGACCTGCTGTTTCGCTTATGCTGCTTTTTAAACAATATCTTCACACTCCTTTAGATTCGGCCCTCACCAAAAGCCGGCCTGGCCTAAGTTTTGCATGCATTTGCCATACGAGTCTCCCCAGATTTTCAAAGGTCTCTTGTAGCTTTTGTGATGGCAAGGAGGGAAGGTTCGGTTATTCCTGAAGAGCCAGAGCCAGTGAGCAGAAGACCAGAGCCTAGGATTTGTCCCCGGGTGGGAGGCGGCAATGTGACGAACTTGCTGGATTTCAGCTTTGTTGATAAGAGAACTGCTCACAGACTCAGAAGTCCAAAGTCACCTGTACTTGCAGAGATTCTCAGGAGATCAGTCTGGGCTGGGGTTGCAGATAGGAGCATTTTCGAGGTCTCCTTGGAGATTTACAGGTGTAGAGAGGGTTAAAAACCATGGGAAAGCTAGGTTTTCAGATGAAACTGGGCTTTCAAAAGTCACTACCCCTGAAGAAAAGCACACCGTTTTTGCCTGACTTTGCCGTACTAAACTAGACAGCCAGGATCTTCCGTACACCGACTGTTCTTTTATGTTTTAATCAAACCCTTGCAGACAAGCAGTAGCCTAAATCTGGTGGCCCTGAGCCCTCATCTTCCTGTTATATGAGCCTGAGCAATTTGTAGAATCACAAATTGTGTGTTTGTGTGTGTGTGTGTGTACATACATATGCACTGAAAACAAGTCATATGCATTTATTCTAATTTGCCTTCTGTCACTGGAATAAACACTACAACCAAAAGCAACTTGGGGAGGAGAGGGTTTATTATAGCTTACTGTTTATATTCCATGGTGCCCAGAAGCCAAGGCAGAAGCTCTGGGCCAGATCCTGCAGCAGAAACCCAACAGAGGAACGCTGCTTACAGGGTTACACCCTTCCAGCCTGGCTCCCCTCAGGTAGCTTTCTTGTACAGCTCAGGCCTATCTGCTTAGAGATGGTGCCACCCACAGTGGGCGCTGGGCTCTTCCACATCCATCAGCAATCACCCCCAGACATGCCCACGAGTCAGTCTGATGGAGGCATTTCTTCCCAGGTTGGTCAAGCTGATAACTAAGTTTAGCCATCATACCCCTGAAAGCAATTTTGATAGACAGGAGATAGAAGGGAAGAATTGGGATGCTGGAAGTACATCCATCCCAGTGGAACAGACTGATCACCTAAATGTAGTAGCATAGAGTATACAATACTTCCTAATACCTTTGACACCTTTCCCTGTAGGCACCAATAGACCAGAAAGAAGCCTGAAACCATCCTCCAGTGAAGGAGAGAGAAAGGATAAATGTAGGGCCCCCCTTTGTGAGAGGTATTTGTCACAGATTGATGTATCTGTATTTCTCTCAGCCCTACACTCTCCTTTTTGGTCAGAATGTCTATTCTAGGCTGTACACTATTGTATGACATTATTTCTGGAGACGCGTGAATGTACTGTGTGCTCAACCCAGGGAAGGGAACTGACAACAGACTGAAGTAAGGAAACCACCCTAATCCAACTTGGTGAACCAATGAATTTCATCGAGATAACTTACAGGAGCAGAAATGGCTCACAGACAGCTATGCCACCAAAGCCCACCCCAACGTGAGTGACAGCTAGCGAAAGCAGGAACCTGGAGCACACTGCACAGCCTGCAGGCAGATCAGCAGGTTGGAGAGCGTCCTTCTGAGCATCTCTCTTATCTGTTCTTATTTCCCAGGCAGCTTGGTTGGAAGTCTTCTAGCCAGCACAGCCGAGAGTCTGAGAATGTCTCTCCGTGGTCCATACGACTTACATGTGTTTGGTGAATGGGGCACCCAGTGTATCTGGTCAGTTTCAGGGCTTCTTAGAGTTATTAAGTTGTTTATTTCCTGAACTAGAGGAGCTTTCCTGCAGGAAGACCACCCTGTGTCTTAAGAAACTTCCCTTGGAGGCAAAATGGTGCTATCTCAGAGGAAATTGCCACACAACGACATCCACATTCCTATGGTGAGTCAGGGGCTTGGTCTACTTCACCCTCTGGGATGTGGTTCTTTCCATTGGGTGGGATACATCCCTTGGTTAGTGCTGCGCAGTTTCCGGGGTCCTTTATCAGTACAGGTCTGTCCTGCGCGTGAAGCTATCAGATGCTTTTAGCATAGGGACAGGCAGCAGGAAGCTGGCTAAGTGCAGACGCGTCCCTTCAGAACCTATGTGATTTATTAAATACCCCAGGTGGGCCTGTGCAGTTCAACACAGTCCTTCCTAGGAATGTCTGATAACATTTTTAATCTTATATCTGAACACAGACCGTGTGGAAAATTCTGGTGTGGCATGAAGCTGGAGAAAGCATTATGGTGTCAATGTCCTTGGTTCTCCAGGCCACTCCAGTGAGCAACTCTGCCATATTTGGTGTCCCCATTCCCTGTACTTTCTTCGGCATGTACATCAGCTTCTTAACCTCAGAGCTCTCCGTGCCTGGGCATTTAACCCTCTGTCCCTGATCATAAATTGTCATAAACCTGAGTCCAAGGGAAGCACGGTGCATCCTCCCAGGACACCTGCAGCCTCTCATTCCTATGCTTGCTTTTGTCAAACACTCCAAACCCAGCCTCAGGTCAGTGCAGTCACAGGCTTTTCCCCATGCCCTGTGCCCTTTGGGGTTCTCGTTTCACATGCCTGAGCTTCCCAAGGCTGCAGGTGCAACGCTCTCCCTCATACAGGGATGTCTGTTCTCTGTGTGCCCCCGTTCAGCTTGGGCAGGGAAATATGACCTACAGAAGCAGTGATGGGTTGTTCTGCAGCCCCACAGTTCCATGATGACACTGCCCAGGGAGCATCCAGGCCACTGTCTAACACCCACTAGCTGCCTCTGCCAGATGCTTTTCTTGGGTAACATGTCCCTGATGTGTGAGTTTTTTAGTGTTCTCCCATAAAGCAACAGCCCCAGCCCAGGAGTCTAGAGCATTTAAATGGGGAAATGGTGACAGACTCCCCGCCTGGGGAATTCCTGGCCCCTTTCTTCTCATTTCCCAGCATCTCCAGCCCCTTCTTCAGCAGGCTCCAAGCATGTGAACCAGTCTATTGGTTTATTGCCACTGTTTTTACTAAAGTGTGAAGGACTTCTGGGGTTAAAACCACATTTAGCAGAACTTAAAGTCCCCGCTAACACATCCAGGGTGGTACACATTTATATCACTAAATGGCTCGCCCTCGGCCCTTCCTGATTTCACTACTTAATAAGTGAACTTCTCTGTTTCTTACGTTTTTCCTTTGAACACAGTATCCATAAACGTATGTCAAAACCTTTGTCCCCTGAAAGAAAGAAAACCTTTCTGTTTCCAGATTTGAGTTCCAGCCTCAAGCTTAAATGGTGTTCTTCTCTTGGCACCAGAATCTCTGAGACAGAAAGAATTACTGAAGGAATATTAGCTGGAAGCTATTCCATCCTGAGACTGTAGCCTCACAAACCTTCGTTGTACATTTAGAGTCTCAAGTCGACAATAGTTGACAGCCAGGCCAATGCAGTGGGGAGGGGGCTATGAGGGTCCCTTCTGAGCAAGGAAGTCAAGGGGAGACTTCTGAACTGACACCCCCACAGTAGAGCAGCCGGACATGGATCTGTATGGGTACACCATGGTACACAACAGATGTTCCTCCAGGGGCTGCCTATGCTGCCTGCAGAGTCTCCACTGTCGCCTTGGACAGGAAGTATGCTGGCTCCATGCATCACCTGCTCAAGGTCCCATCACCTTCCTGGGCAGCTTGTGGCCAGTGACTCTTAGAGCTGTTTGACAGATGTCCGGCCTTCTGCACCTAGGCTCTAGGCAACTCTAGAATAATGTCTCTGCTTCAGAGAGAGACTGACCTTGGCTTAGTTTCCTTCTCTCCAATATTCTCTTGTATGCATCTCACTGGTTCTCACAAATTCTTCCCAGCACACACAGGCTTGCTAAGCTCCATCTCAGAGTCGGCTTTCCAGGTAGCATCAGGCTCTCCCACAAGTATCTGAGAAATGCAGAGTGTCTGCCCCACTTCAGAACCAACAGCTGATTATAAGGACCGTGAGTGATGTCCAGGCCCCACCACGTGACGGCCGGGGGAGGAAGGCTTCTGTGACATGACCCCCACTCCCAGTGTATCCTGATTCCGCCTTTTCCTGTCCGGTGAGGATAATTTGCTCTTACCTAACAAGGTATTGACCTTCCTAAGAGGAGTTTGGAGAGATTATCCTGCCCCAGAACCATCACAAGCAAAGAGGTTGAAAGCAAAGAGAGGAAAGTGTTGGTGGTGGGGACTGAACCGCTGCAGTGGGCGATGGGTGGGAGGCATTAAATGCATCCAGAGAAAGGGGCTACTCCCTGAGCTTTGAACTCAAGCAGCGATTTGAATCTTCCCCAGGTGGCAATAAGGAGCCTCATCATCTAGGAAGCCTTTCCCAAAGCTGGGCACACATATTCCACGAGCAAGATGACCTCACGCCTGAGAAAACTCCATTCTCCTAGCCACACCATCTAATGGATCTCATGCGGTCCCCAGAAAGAAGAAACATTTCAACCGAAGGCAGCATGGCAAAAACTTACGGTAGGATACCTGCTTGTGTATGTGAAGGGCTAACAAAATCCTACCATGGTTCTCCACTGCAGGGAAGAGCAGGTTCAAGAGACCCTTTCGCTGTTCAGAACCACAGCAGTGAACAGCCTCTCTTCACGTCTTTACAAAGAGCTAACTTGACAGGGTTTGACCTTTATGCGGCTCTTCCAATAAAGGTCCCCCAGCAGGCAAGGGTGGGTGAGCGACTCTCATGAAGGGCCCTGCTCCAGCATGATTGATTTAAGCTGGGCCGTGGCCTTTTCCTGCTCAAGGCATCAAGGAACAAGGTGGAACAGGCAGCCCCGGAGAGACAAACCTGAACAGGGAACTGTCAGTCGGCTTCTGTCCAGAGGAGAGACTGGGCTACAAGTTCCAGATGCGTTAGAGAAAAGGCATCTGACTGCTCTTTTCCACTGAGGGAAGTGACCACACCTGATTAGAACATATGTGGTGACCGTCAAGGTGAGTGGTAAAGGGTGGGTTGTGAAAACGACCAGAATTCTCAATGTTGCTCAACCAGTCACAAGAGTCCTGTTTGTCCCGTTCCTATTCCCAATTCTAAATTGAAAATGAGGATCAGGTATGGATAGAGAGCCCCCCACCCCCACTTATCACTAAAAGCACAGTATATACCAGGACAATGGAGGGGGTAGTCCATAATATGTTTTTAGTGCTTGTTTTGTTGAGACAGTATCTCAGGTACACTAGGCAGGCCTTGAACTCAGTAGGTAGCTGAGGTTGAACTTGAACTTCTGTCTTTTCCTCCATCTCCAGAGTGCATACATTGTCTTGCCTAGTTTTCTGTGGTGCTGGGCACAGAACCCAGGGCTTTGTGCACAGTAGGCAGCGCTCTATAAACTGAATTGTATTTCCAGCCCATAGTGGGTTTTCTTTCTCTCTTTCTTTTCTTTTGCTCATTCTTTCTTTCTTTTCCTTCCTTCCTTCCTCTTTCTCTTTTCCCCCTCTCTCTTTCTCCCTCTCTCTCTTCCTTCCTTTCTTCCTTCCTTCCTCTCTTTCTCCCTCTCTGTCTTTCTCTCTCTCTCTCCCTCTCTCTCTCTTTCTCCCTCTCTCTCTCTTTCTTTCTTCCTTCATTTCTTTCTCTCTTTCTTCCTTTACTGCAATGACGGGAATATTCCTGCTCTGATAGAGAGATGCTGCGGTCCTCTGAGAATGAGGATGCTTGTACCCCCCTCTGTTCTCCAACTGCTTGACCACACTCACAAGCCTGTGGTACAGAAAGTAAGCGCATTCCCTCCCCACCGGTAGGAAAGAGGAGTAGCGGAGCACCATCCAAGGCTGAGAGGTACACAGAAAGGAGACTTCCCCTTCCTCTCCATCCTAACCCAGTTGTGCCGAGGAGATGCAATTCCAGCACACTGAAGCAGAAAAGCAACTTAAGAGAAACAGAACCCCACTCAAGTCACAGACTGCACACATCAGAAAGGTCTAAGGAGCTGCAAAGAGAGGAAACACACCTCACTGTGAAGCTCCAGTGTGTGCAAGCAGGAGGCTGGCAGAATTTCCAGGCCAAATCTGTGCAGCTAACTACAAGTTACAACAAGAGCACCAACCCAGAAGATGCAGCTCTCAGCCAGGGTCTCGCTACATTAGCCAAATGTTGAGAAAAACACAGTCCAAAATTATTCAAATTGTGGAACAAATGACCACAAGTTTGGGCTTTAAAAAACACTTCTTTTTTTTTCTTTTTAGAATGAAGGCTTGCTGCACTGTCCAGGCCGGTCTCCAACTCCTGACTCAAGCAGTCCCTCCACCTCAGCCATTGAAATGGCTACAGGATTAAAGGTGGACGCCACTGTGCCAGGCCACAGCTTACCTTGTTTTAGGGATCTGTAGGTCAAACATCTGAAAGCAGCTTTACCAGGCCAAAGGCTGTGGTGCTAATTGAGCTGGCTCCTGCTGAGGTTTCTCAGGAGAATCTGTTTCCTTGTCTTTTCTAGCTTCTAGGGATACCCCACATTCCTTACCTCGTGAACTCCCTCCTTCATATTCAAGACCAGCCATTTAATATTTTTCTGACCCTTGGAGTGTTACATCCCTTTCTACTCACAGTCAAGGAACTCACTGCAGTTTTAAAATGTTTGTGGTGTGTTGGCAAGATGGCTCTGTGGGTAAAGGCACTTGCCATGTATCCTGACAACCTGGGTTCAATCACTGGGATCCACATAGTGGAAGGAGAGAACTGACTCCACAAATTGTTCTCTGACCTCCACACGTGTGCTGTGGCTCACGTGTGTGCCCAGGTGTATACACACACACTCTCTCACACACACATATACATACACTCATGCACACACATACACATCCACACACACAGTAAATAAAATGTAACAAAACCAGCAGATGAACCATCCTAATTGCATCTGCAATCTTAATTCAACACGGTTCTGTAAGTAGAGTGCTTGCTTTGAAAGCCTGATGACCTGAGTTCGAACTCCAGCACCTACACAGAGGTAGAAGGAAAGAACCAAGGCCATAGACATGTGCGCATGTGCCACCATGTCCCCAGTAAAAATAAAGAAGGTATTTTTAAAGATGTAGGCCTTTGTCAGGGATACTTTGTTTGATCTTCATCTCTCAGTGTGTGCATGACTGCGGCTTCTCACCTCGCACAAGCCAACATGGAGCCAACTCACACAAGCCAATATGGAACCAACTCACACAAGACAACATGACAAAGACTTTAAAGCTTTAATACAATATCCCAAAAGGAAGAATATTTTGAAATGGGTAGAAAGATGGACAATCTCAATGGGGAAATAGAAATGATAAAGAAGATCCGAATGTGAATTTCAGAACCAAAAATAGAAATGAATAGACCAATAAAAATTGTCCAGTGTAAATAAGAGAGGAAAACTAGGAGAGAGCTCCCAAGATGAGGATTGTACCAGTGTCTCTAACATCTGTCATTGGAGTCTCAGAAAAAGAAGAAAATGAGTAAAAAGAAAAAAAATAATACCTTTGGAATATGGCCAAAAGTGTCTCCAATCTGACAAAAGACAGGAAGCCACAGATTCTAGAAACTCCATGATTCCAATCAGTATAAACACACAAAGCCATTTTAGAGGCACCGTAGCTAACTCGAATCCATTATTAAGAAAATGTTTTAAAATCCAAAAGGAAGGCTTCCTATGTATGGAAGCACAGTTCAAATGATGAGCATTTCCTAACAGAAATCATGAATATGCAAATGGAGACAGGTTGCATTTTTATCTCCCATCAGGTTGAAAAAAAAAAGCCTGCAATATTACTGATGTTGTGATAGGATCTGAGAAGGTTCATGGAAAAAGAAATAAATCAACCTTTATAAGGGGCAGGTAAGCATCATCTATCAAAACTTTTATATAAACACCTTTTTATCGGTTTCTCATTTAGAAATTGATCCCACAGAGGTGTTTGTAGGTTTCCTAGGATGTTTATTGTGACATCACATGCAATGGCAAATAAATGCACTAATTAGTACATTACAGATCGATGCAGATGAAGTAATTCTTAAGGGAATTACTGAGCCCCACTCTGGGATGCAGTGTACTTTTTAGAACAATTACACTGGAACCAGGTCTGTTGGCATGGGAAAGAAGCTATGATATATTGTGAAACAGCACAATAAAATCTGCCACACAGTACATACATAAATCAGGACTTGTAATTGTGCCTCTGTGACTATAATTGCTGGGGAAAAGAATTGAAATAAACCCCAGGGTGACATCAGTCGTTGTGTCTGGGGAGCAAACAGGAGCACAGAACATGTACTCTTTATTATAACCCTGTGTGGGCTTTAGGAAGAACATCCTCTTGCAATGCTCTGGTCTTAGAAACACTCCAATCTTTCACTGGTTTCTGGAAACATAGCTCTTATCCACTTCTCTTATGGAAATCCAGCCATTTAGCTGTTGTCTCCCAGGAAGGAAGTTATGCAGTGTTGCACAGTAAATTACATCAAAATTTACCAGCTCAGAACATCCACCTTGTTGTCTCATGAATCCTCTAAGGATTGGGAACCCTTGGATGATGTGGCTAGGTGCTGTGGTCGGGATCTCTCCTGAGGTTTGGGTAACAGTATCATCTGGGGCTGTAACCATCTAAAGGTTTGCCCAGGGTGAGAGGGTCTGCCTTATCCAAAATTTGACACTGTGATTGCTGTCAAAGTTCCTCATTGGTCTTAATTCCTCGTCCCATGGGCCTTTCTACAGAATGCTTGTAGACAGCTTCCTCCTCCTCCTAGTGACTTCCTTCCCTTGTGGGGAGGGAAAGCGTCACGCATGTGTGAACATGGGGGTGGATGCAGGTGGGTGTGGATGCCAGAAATGGATGTTGGCTGTGCTCCTCAACTGTAGTGAACCTTAATTTTTGAGACAGAGTATCTTGCTGAGCCTGGAGCTCACCAGTTCAGCTATACTGTCTGCCCACTGAGCTCTAGGATCTGTCTTTGTCAACACAGTGGGGTTACAGACACATGAGCTTCTGCCTGTCTTTTTCCATGGGTGCTAGGGATCTGAACCCAGGTCCTCATTCTTGCTAACAAACATGTCACCCACTGAGTCATTCCCCCAACCCCTACTATGACTTCTGTGGCAGCTTACTGGCCACACAAACCGGTTGTGGTGTTTGAGGAGAATACTGGGAGACAGGGAACATTGCCCTCACCTTGAAGATGCCAAGGATAAAATTTTGCTCACTCTTTCTCTTCTGGTTAAAGTTCACCAACCAAAGAACCTGTGAAGTCTATAGATCCGTTCTCATATCATCACAGGTTAAGGGATTTGGGGGCTTCTGATCTCCCATTAGAGGGTTAGGAGCTAACTAGCAACACCAATAAATAGAGGCCCCCAATCTTTCCCAATCCGCAGGGAACTCCAGTTTACCCAGAGTGCAATGAGTCTGGGGAAGCTGGGGAAGCTGCAAGGGCACACAACTGATGGAGCAAAGAACTAGGCACCTCTGCGACAGTCCCTTCAACACTGTCATTCACTCTTGACAGTTCTGCCCTGCAGCCCAGCAGGCAGGCAGGACCTCTATCTCCTTCTCTGAGCTAATTACCCTCAGCCATGGAGACAAAGGAACAGAAGTACTTGCCAGTTCCAGACCAACTGGAGAGTCAGTCAAGATTGTTGATCACTAAGAAAATATTAGAGGGTGATCGATAAAATCTGAGGATTAAAGGTTCCCACGTCTCCAAATAGCTGAGAACTTGGAGGAGAATTTTCCTGACATATGAAATGTTTACAAAAGATTTGCATTTAATACCCTGGGGGATAACTGGGTGGCTGTGTACTGGCTTGCCTAGGTTCAGCCTAACATTTCACTAAGTCTTTCGTAACATGCTTGGAGAAGTCATGGTGAGGGCTGATTCAGCACAGGTTAAGCAATCCTTATTCGAAGAGTGGGGATTAAATCATGGCTGTCAACCTGTAAGAAGTTCCACACCTCAGGGCCCTTTCTCATCTAACACATTTAATAAAATAATTGGACAAGGACAAAGAAAATGGGTCCATTATAATTGCAAGGATTGTCTGGCTAAAAGAGAGAGTTAAAGAGCTGAATGATGAAATCAATGTTTCTACAGGTCTCCAACAAGCTGGAAAAAAATAGAAATAAAAAAATGAGCACTCCTGAAATTGAGGGGAAGTGGCATAGAGTCCCAACAGAGTGAAAGCCAGGAGAGATGCATGGTCACACTGATTAATTGAGAAACACCTTAAAGAACCCACAAATTCACCGAGTCAGCTGCTTGGCAAGTCTGCCAACAAGATAATGGAAAAATTATCCCAATAATTTTGTGAAATTACTTAGCGACTGAGTCTGATGAACAATGCCCTGTAGAGGTGTGGATTCCTGCTGGGGTCGGGAGGTTCCTCTATGCTCTTCTGCATGACTTAGCTCCAAGGTTATCCTGTGCTTTGCAAGGAACAACACCCTTTGTGACCAGCCTGGTAACTGTATCCAGACAGAAAGGCAAAGAAACGGTTTTGTGTTCTCTTTACAGATATATTCAATCATTACTTAATAGGAAAAATATTTGCCAGGAAGGAAAACTACTGGAAATGGGAATCTGTCTGGGTCACAGAACCCGAGGGTTAGGATTAGAATCTGGGGGAGATGGGGAGATGGTTATTCCTACCCTCTTCTCAGATTCAGATGTTGGAACCAAATCCTCGCTCAGGAGGTGTGGCCTTTGGGAGGCAACTGCCAATGAGGGCTCTGTCTTATCTTTAAGGCAAAGTGAGACCTCCCACACTGAGTGCTGCCCCTGGGGTCTCAGAATTCTTAGTCTCCAGAGCTACAAGGAATGACAGTTAGCTGTCTATCAGTTACTCTCCTTAGGTATCTTCTTACAACAGCTTGATTAGATTAACATGGGATGAGAAAGGGGGTCCACAGACTGTCTCACTTCCACGAGTCTTAGCCTTGGTGCTCATTCACCCGCTTCTGCTCATTCCAGAATGAATGCTGGGACTTCCGGGAGAAGAATGTGTCCACGTCATTAAGGGTCCAGATAAGGTGACTTTAAGAAAGGCCAGCTGGTAGACCTGTCCTAATCTCCTGTACTCTTTATGGTGGGTTTCCTTTGGCTGATAAAGAAGCACAGGATTCAAAGCGAGAGGACCAGGTACCCCTGCTGGCTTTATATCAGAAGAAGCCACAGGGTGAAGAAGTATGGCTACTTGTTGGAGTTGAGAGGACCAGTAACTCAAAGCTCTCTGGTAGCCTGTAAGGAAACAGAGGCCTCAACTCCACAACCACAAGGAAATGAATCTTGCCAGCAACAAATACGACCTTGCGAGGGGGGGCACTGAACCCCACATGGAAACTACAGCTCCAGCTTGGTCAGGTTTTAAGCAAGGCCTGAAGCCATACTATTGGAGTGAATTAGTCACCCTTGGCATACCTCTTTAATAAAATGCTTCCTTATGGTGTGTCCAAAGTCATACTGTTCCCCCAAGAATCCAGATCCTACCAACTTCTCCATTCATTTCCCATAGCACCAAAGTCCCAGTCTCTTCCATTTCCTTTGCTGTTAAGCCAGAAAGTCCTAAGAAGAGGAGTTCAAACTACAACCCTCCGCTGTTCTACAGACACACTTTATTTAGCGCCACAAGTAGCTGTTGACGTCTATGCAGTGCGTATTGTACATACCGCATTATGTTGTATTTAATCTTCAAAGCAGCCCCAACAGGTAAATGCCATTATTACGCCCTAGATGAAAAAGCCACAAAGACCCTGAACGTTTAAGGGCTGTCTCTGTGGTCCCGCAGCTAAGTGGCAGAGCAGAGATGAGGACACAGGCAATCTGGAGCCCGAGCCCACGCTCCTCCCACTCTGCCTCTGAGACTTTTCTGCATTCCCGGTACCAGAAGGGGTCCTCTGCATACATTTTCTCAAGTCTTCACAGCATTCTTATAAAAGACTTATGTCCTCAATTTCACATCCGAGAAACTGGAGTGTCAGAGGGGTTAAATAAACTTGCCAATGATCTTGCCTAGAATGTAAAGGTTGGATTTCTACCAGACTGTGCTGTCCTAAAGTTGGATTTTCATGCCCTAACCAGGTTTCCTATTGTCCTGCCAGAATTTTCCTGAGAGCTCTAGTTGAGGTCTTCATTCTGGGCAAAGGGGACAAGGGGAGAAGGACAGAGGAAGATGATGTCTGCCCGCTGCTACTTCAAATGAAACACACCCACATTTACAAAGGCCCTAGAGCTGGTTGCTTAGCAACATCTTTCTACCTCCCCAGTCTGCTCCATCCATCCTGACCCACCACCACACAGCCATCTGTCTTGGTGTGCAAGGCCCTCCAGTGCCCTCCTACTTTGAGGGCACCGTTTGTGCACCTTAGCCTGGTTCACTGGGAAAAGCTTGCAGCTTGCAACCTGTAGGAAGTCCAGGTAGCATAAGCATCTTTTGCTATTCCTGACCCTGGGACAAAGCACAGATAGAGCTGTCCTCTCTGCACAGCCGGTCCTTCGGCAGCCGCAGGATAGTTAATGCTTTGGGGAAGAAGGGCTTCATTGCAGGCTTTTTGTGATGTCCCTAAGGTTTAAAAAAAAAGTTTTTGTGTTTCTCATAAACAAGGTACTTTAAATAGTCCTTTGAAATGAAATCTTGATTGGCGTAGAATTCGAGCAGGCTGCTGCATCCTCTTTTCATCTTATCTTCCCTGTTTGGAGTTAGAGCCTCTTAATTTAAACCTATCTTCAGTGTGACTCTCCCCAGTAGCCTCAGGGCTCTTGTCTTAGTGTCAAGCGAGACAGGACAAGACAGAGGATACAGTTTTCCGAGTTCTTTAAGCATAAATAAAAAGGTCATTCCAAAACTCCCACCTTCACCCAGAATGGGATGCCACACTGAGTCAGGGCTGTGTTACCGCTTTCAAGGCTCTAGGTCCTTTTGCTTTCCTTGCCTCTTCTTCCGTAAAAACAAAGACAAAAATATGAAAAGCTGTACCTGGTGACTGCACTGCTAATGACAAAAGATATATTCATTGTATTAAATGGTGTTTGCTTTCCCCTTAATGCTAAAAGAAAGCATAATGTTTTCCCAGCCTCCTGAAAGGATGACAGGTCCAAGCCACTGTGCCCAGGATGCCAGTAGGTAAGTGACCCTGCTGGGAGCCGGTCGGCATACAGGATGTGCTACTGAGGCACTGGTGCAAGCCCCACATGTGGAGCAGGGTCAGCAAAGATGCAATTAGTAGCATCTGCCTTCATAGGACCAAAAACCTAGCTGGGGAGGGGGGAACAAGTTTGATGGCCACAATCATTAAAGTGTGGAAAAGTCAAGTTTGGTTTCCTAGGACAGACACCAGAACTCTTTTCTTACTTGGTTGTATTCTCTTTTAAATAACCAATACATTTCTCCCCTAAATAGTCTCTTCATTTCTTTAATACTTTCCTTAAAAGTCATCTAACTCTTCCGATTGATAAAATTTCGAATACAAACTGAAGGCATCTTTAGCAAAGGCAACTAGAGAGTTAGCCCAGGAAAATGGACCTCCATCAGAGAACTGAGCAGTAGCTTTGGAAAGCATAGATTACAGAGAAATGACCAAAGAGGTGAGAAGTGATACTCGTCCATATGGAGACAGACTAGATGTAGGGTTATAGAAAAGTCAGTGGAGATTTCTGGATTAGGCTTTGGTGAATGTCTGTTCCCGAGGGGAGATGCAGAGAACATGCATCCAGCATCATGCCAAATGGCTTGGGGTACTTTGGGACAGGAAAAGGCACAAACCAAGGTTATTTTACTCCACATTGAATCAAAACTGAAACTAGAAACCTGGGGTGCATATCTGTAAACCTAGCAAAGCAAAAGCCAAGGCAAGAAGGTTTGAGGTCATCCTGCGTTACAGAGTAAGACACTGGTTCAACGGAACAAAAGAGGAGGCGGGACCAAAAGGAGGAGGAAGAGAAAAAGATGAAGATAACTATGAAAACAAAAAGAGAGAATGAGGATGAGGGGACAATGAAGAGGAGGGGCAGAAAAAGTAAAGACATTATCAATTCTGCTAAAATAAAAAGACAGTATACTGAGCAATTGTGTTCTAATAAGCTAGTTAACCTAGGCGAAATCAACACATTTCTAGAAACAATAAAACCCTATCCTTTGTTTCATAACAGATCTGTCACTAATAAGGAGAGTAAATCAATAAAAATAAAATCCTGGGTCAAATGATGAGTTTCATTAAACATTTTAAAAGCTACTGCTAATCGCAATGTTTTCCAAATAACAGAGAAGAAGAAATAACACCTGCTGACTCATTCCGTGAGGCCCTGGTGATGGTCAATCGTCTGTGTCAAATTGACCGAATGTCGAGTTATGCAGGAGGCACACTGTAGGAGTGTCTGTGAGGGCATTGACAAAGACATTTAGCTGAGCAGGGAAGACCCAGGGGAATGTGGGCAGCACCATCTCATAGCTAGGACCCCAGACTGAATGTTGAACCCCAACGGTCATCTTTTCTGTCTCCTGACTGGACACAACGTGACCGGCTGTCTCGCACGTCGTCACCATTATATCCTCCCTGCCGGTAGAGACTAGAAACCCTCACTTCCTTGAGATGATTTCGGGTAGCCTGCCACGATAATAAGGGAGGTAATAATAGACCATTGTTACCCTGATGAGAAAGCAAGACAAGGACACACATGAAGTCTGTAGACCAATGTCCTTACATTAAGAGCAATGCAGATATTCCCAATAAAGAACTAGTAAGTTGTATTTACCAGCAGACACACAAACTGACCAAATGAGATTCTTTATGGAATGCAAGGACGTTTCAACCCACAGAAATCAACGTAACATACCACATTAACAGAACGATGGAGGAGGAAGTATTTCAAGATCTCAATTGAGGCAGAAAAAAACTAACAAAAATGAACCCAATCTCATGATAAAAGCATTCAGTAAACTAAGAGTTGGGAGAGACTGTGTCAACATCAAAGAAGCCTTACATGAAAACTCACAGCAAACGTCGCACTCAGTAGCCAAAGACTGACTTTTTCCTCCGATGATCAGGAAAAAAATTAAAATGAGCATTATTTGCCATTTCTTTTTAAGATCATCTGGAAATTCAAGAAATGAATCGAAAGGCATCCAAATTTAGAAGGAATAGATAGAATAATCCCCTTCCAGAGTATATAATCTATGTAGAAAATCACGAAGACTGGGCCAGTATTAGCCCTAAGCAATGAATGCAACACAACAGCAGGACACAAAGTCAACATATAAAAAAAGAGTTGCATGTCTGTATATTAACAGTGAATAATCGATAAGAAATTGCATGGCTGGCAAGATGGTTCAGTTGGTAAAGGCACTTGCTGCCAAGACTGATGCCTAAGTTCAATCCCTGGAACCTGTATATTGGAGGGAGAGGCCCAGTTCCCCTAAGTTGTTCTCAGCCTCCACATATGTGCCATTAAACATGCACCCACACACAAGCACATACAACACATTGTGCACACACACAAAATAAAAATGCTAAACATTTTTAAAGAGAAATTAAAAAGATCAGTAGCATCAAAAAGAATAAAGTATTTAGGAATTCACTTAACCTAGGAAGTAAAGCATACAGATGAAAATCCTAAGAACTAAGTGGAAACACAACCAAGTTCATGAAGTGAAAGATTTGCTGTCCTTAGGATGTCAGTATACTCCCCCAGGGGGAAAAAAAAGAAAGTAAAGAAAAGATTCAGTAAGCAGTTCCTAGCAAAGTCCCAAGAATTTTGTATAAATAAGAAAATCCACCCAAAATACAGAAGGAACTTCAGAGTTTCCTGAATAGTCAAAGCACACTGGAGGTGTGGTCTTGTTGGGGAAGGTGTGTCAGTAGGAGTGGGTTTGAATCAAAAGACTCCTGTCGTTGCCAGTTAGCTGCATCTCAGTCTCCAGCACCATGACTGCCTGCCAGGCCCAACACTTTAAATGGAACAAAGATGTACGTGTAAAACTTAAAACCTCACAACTGGGGCCAGCAAGATAGCTGGATGAATGGATAGATGATAGATAGATAGATAGATAGATAGATAGATAGATAGATAGATAGATAGATAGATAGATAGATAGATATAGATAGATGATAAATGTAATAAAAAATTAAACCATAGATACATTAGAAAAAATAATGAATCAAAAGCTTTACAACATTAGGTGGAGCGATGCTTTCCTAATGTGATCTAATAGAAAAATGAAGCTTCTTAGGGTAGAGAGATGACTCAGCAGTTAGGAACTCTGGTTCTCTTACAGAAGCTCTAGGTTTTATTCCCAGCACCCACATACTGATTCATAACTTCTTCTAATCCCCATTCCAGGGAATCTAGGGTCCTCTTCTGACCTCCTTGGGCACTACACAAGCACGCAGGAAAAACACTCATACACATAAAATAAAAATAAATATTTTTAATGAAATTTCTTGATATTTTTTTGAGACAGAGTCTCATTATGTAGCCCTGGATATCTTGGAACTCACTGTGTAGACCAAGCTAACCTTGAACTAACAGATCTGTCTGTCTTTGACTTCTAAGTGCTGGGATTAAAGGTGTGCAGCCACATCCAGCAAAGCAAGGATCCAGAGTTCATTGCCAAGGTGGGCTCCATGTAGCAAGGTGGTCCAAACTAGTCTTGGGCTACACAGGAAAGCTTTGTCTCCACAGAAGGAAGATGAGGGAAGGCTTTGTACAGAAGTTGTGGGCTTCACAGTTGTTTATTTGTGTGTTTGCCAATTTAACACAAGCTAGGGACAACCAGGAAGAGGAAACATCAACTAATATGTCTCCATCTGATTGGCCAGTGGGCTAGATTAGAGGACATTGTTTTGATGAATGATTGATGTGGATGGGCCCAGCCCACTGTGAGTGGTACCACTCCTGCCCTAGTGAGCCCAAGTTGTCTGAAAAAGCAGGCTGAGAAAACCATTGGGAGCAAGCCAGTAACACGTTCCTCCATGGTCTGGACTCTGCTTTAGTTCTTCCTTCCACGTTCCTGCCCCAGCTTTTCTTCATGATAAACTTAGTTATAAGACGAAATCAACCTTTTCCTCCCCAAGGTGCTTTTGATCATAATGCTTATCACGGTGATGGAAAGCAAACTAGGGCATTTCTCCCAAAAATAGATGTGCTAATGGCCAGAAAACACATTAGGAATTCTCAACAACACTTACCAATAGGAAAATAGAGATCAATGAGATGATGCCTGATATCCATTGTGATAGCTACTGCGAGAAAAGCAAACATCAAACACTGTCGGTGAGAATGTAGAGAATACAGAAACCTTGTACACAGCTTATGGGTGTGCCCAATGATATGACAAGGTGGCAAACGATGTGGCAGTTTCCCCCAAATTAAAAATACAACCATCACACTATCCAGGAAAAGACGTCTCCTGACCTGCCCGAACTTGTGCTGACCCCCCCCCACACACACACACATACACAATAAATTAATATAAAGCAATAAAATAAAACCACAGATCTGGACATTGACAGTTGATTAGCATGGAGCATTTCACATTACATGTGTTTGACCACACTAAGAAAGACCGAGAGAGGGGAGTCCTATTCCCTCCAGCAACAGTTTTGGAAATCTCTTCTGTCTGATATTAGCTGCATAATTTATACTGCATTCCTATTGCTTCAGAAAACAAATTGCACCAACTGACTGGCTTCTACAGCCAATTTGCTATTATACATTGTGGAAGTTGGAAGTCCAGAAGTCTGCTAATTGGACAGTCATATTCCTTGTGGAGTTTCTGGGAAGAACCCATTGCCTTCCCCTTTCGAGCTTTTAAAGGCTGGTGCCTTGCTTGGCTTCCAGCCTCTTTCTCCATCTTGGTCAGCCATATAGTACCTTTTCTCTCTCCTTCACAGCTCTGTCTGTCTGTCTCCCCATCCTTCCCCTTCAATCCCTGACCCCTTTGCTTTTGTTTTCATGTCTCTTTCTCTTTGTTTGACTCTCCTGCATCTCTTTTCTTGGGTTCTTTAATAAGTAAATTTGATCAACCTTGATAATCTAGGATTATCCTATACCTGAGGAATCCTTTGATTAGTCACATCATTGTAATCATTCTGGCACATAAAGGAGTAAATTCTTAGATACTGGGTCTCTGGAACCTCTTAGACAATAGCCATCCTACTAAACCACTTCAGCTCTGTTGCAGTTCCTCTTTGCACTGTATACCCTGTGACTACTTGTGGTTTAATGTTTTGTTAAAACATAGTAAGAATTTCCCCCACCCCACTACCCATGTCTTTCCCAGTGGCCACAACCATTGTTTAAAATGTCAAGGTTTAGAATTTGTCTTTATCCTGGTCATCCCACTCCGTATGCCTAAAGATATCTCCGGGATAGTGATAGGGCATCATGGGAACTCACTGTAAGGTAGTAATAGATGCTTCGGGAATGCTCATGGTGGGCCAAGGACCTGGCAGTTTCTGTAAATACACAGTGTTTCCGTGTTCTCCTTTACTCTACATGGAACAGGATGTATCTCACAGTTTGTTGAAGGACCTTAATTCTTACATGGGATCTACAGACCCGAGTAGTGGGATCCAGGAGTCTCAGTTCTCAGTCTTTAAAATTAGGATGCTGGTTTCACTAAATTCAAGCAACCTCTGCTTTCTAATGGGCAGAGTAACACCGACACCAGAGGGCAACATTGTTGCTCTCTTCTGCCGTAACCTGGCCCTTGCCATGGTCCTAAGGAGACACCCAGAATGGCATTTCCTCCACCCCTCCCCCCCGGGGTGACCATAGTTTATTTCTGGGTGATTGGACTTGGGGTATTTTTGCTCATTTATGTTTTCTTCATTGTTTTCATCCCCCCCGCCCAGTTCTCTGTGTGGGTTGGCTTTTCCTGATGAACATCAGGATATGTGATTTGATTACCAACTTGTCAAAGTACAGAATCACCTAAATCTAGAGGGGGAAAACCAAGAGGGAGCTTCTAGGTTGCGTTAGATGGGGTGAGAAGATTCACCCCAAATGCGGGTTGCTCCATTTTATGGGCTGGGATCCTGGACTGAATAAAAAGGAGAAAGCAAGCTAGGCAGGCTTGGCGCTCTGCTTCCTGCCTGCAGGCGCAGTGTGACGGGCTGCCTCGCTGCTCCCCACCATGATGGGCTGCACCCTGGAACTGTGAGCATAGATACATCCTCCCTCCCTTTTCAGATACTTTTTCACAGCAACGATACAAGTTTTCTACCCTAAAATTCACTGAGTTCATTGATCTTAGCGTATTGCTTGAACTATGAATGTATCAGTACAATCTAATTTAGGAGTATGGCTGCTTAGTCATTGAGCAAGCCTGTGCTGAACTTTTAGGAAACTGCCAAACTGTGGTGTTTTTTTTCCCCAAAAGGGCCCCTTCATTTTACATAGGTACCCACAATACACCTGTGTTTCAAGAGCGCTACATTGTTTTCAGTATGTGTCCGTATGTGTCCGTGTGCATGCGTGTGTGCGTGTGTGTTGGCATGTGTGGAGTTCAGAGGTCATCTTCCTTAGCTGCCATCCACCTTGGTTTTTTTTTAAACAGAGTCTCTCCCTTGGCCTGGAATTGGCTATCAGGCTAGTTGGTTCACCAGCAAGCCCCAGAGATCCTCCTGTCTCCATCATCCAGCATTGGGACTAGAAGTACATATGATCTGGGCATCAAATTCAAGACGGTGGGATTGCATGGCAAGAACTTTGACCATTTGAGACATTGTCCCAGCCCTGCCCTTCCTATTTATCCTTGGGATTCTGGTTGGTGTGAGTGGTTCTTCATTACGCATTGGTTTGCAGCTACCAATGGCTGATGAGAGCGAACATCTTTTCATGCCTTAATTGGCAAAATGCATTACTTTTATAACCATCCAAAGCAGGCTAGAGATGGAATTCAGTTGGTAAAGCACCCATGTAGCGTGGGCAAAGCCCCCACATAAACACAGTTACAATGCTGCATCCATGCCTGTAACCCTAGCAGTTGGGGAGTGCAGAAGAGAGGATCAGAAATTGAAGATCAGCCTTGACTAAATAGGGAGTTTGAGTTTGTGCATGAGACTCTGACTCAAAAACTAAAAAATAAAAATAAAAAACAATCGGCCCCAACACTAAGAAATAAAAAGGTTTGGGTATCTATTATTGTATGCAATCATCCCGATGCCTTTTGACCAACTGCAGTAAGTGAGGCTGCCCGCACATGCGTTCTGCATTTCACTGATGCTGTCAAAGCCTTCAGCTAACTTCCACAGTGGCCATATTGCACCACCAACTAAAATGAAGCCTTCACCTAACTCACCATCCTGCAAGCCTGTTCTCATTGACCGCTGTGGAGCTGACCTTTCATTCTTTATTGAGGCATTGATTTTATTGAAGCTAAGTGCTGGAGTTCGTGCTTTGCCCTACTGAATGTCACCCTGTCAGTTTAGACCCAATATTGTCACCTGTAAAAATAATATGTCATATCTTACCCAGGTAATCAACTTATGTATGCCAGAAATATCCAAGAGATATTTTAAAAATTACGTGTGTGTGTGTGTGTGTGTGTGTGTGTGTGTGTGTGTGTGTACTTTTGCATGTAAGTACCTTTAGAGGCCAGAAGAGGTCATCGGATCTCCCAGAGCTGGAGTGGTTGTTGTGAACAGCCTAATACAGGTTCTGGAAGCCTGACTTAGGTCCTTTGGAAAAGTAGCAAAAACACTTAACCAATGAGCCATTTCTAGTCCCCAAGAGATAGATTTTTACATTTTCTTCCATTTCTGAATCAAAATGAAGTCATAATTTTTCATAAGTAACATAAGCACTCAATTATGACACATGAAAATCTGTTTGTTTTTTAAAGTGTTTCAAAATTAAAACAAATGCTTGAGGTTCATACAACGCTAGTCTCATTTTTCAGCATAAGGACACTTTTTTTTTTTTCCCTCGACACGGGGTTTCTCTGTAGCTTTGGAGCCTGTCCTAGAACTCGCTCTGTTGACCAGGCTGTCCTCAAATTCACAGAGATCTGTCTGCCTCTGCCTCCTGAGTGCTGGGACTAAAGGTGTGTGCCACCACTGCCCAGCCAGGGACACATTTTTAATACATTGGAAATTGTTCCAGGCAGTCACCGCTATTGACTTGATCTCAGAGAAGAGCCACTTTTAATATTACTTTGTATTAATGAGGAGAGCAAGCATGTATACAGTGTCATTGAATTAAGACATGCCATTGTAGGACTTTTCTATCACATTTTAAAAGCAGATTGCATTTGGTCTTTGACAGTTTCATACATGTACACAGGGTATACCAATCATATCTATTCCTATCTCCTTCATCACATTTTGATTCTAACTTTACTCTCAGTGGGAAGTTTTTCTTGTAATTGTGGTAACTTATTGCCACCTTTGTGCATAAATTTCTTTTTTAAATTTTTTTTGGAGTTTACTTATTTATGTGTATGGGTGTTTTGCCTGCATGTGTTTATGTGTACCATGTGCATGCAGTACCATGCGGAGCTGTGTAATGCATCATCAAGGGACAAAAGCTCGACATAGGAACGTGGAGGCAGACACTGAAGCAGAGTCCATAGAGGACCACTGCTTGCTGACTTGATCCTGGGCTCACATTCATCCATCTATCTTACAAGGTGCAAGCAGGCTCATCTCCCTAGAGATGGCACCACCCGCAGTGAGTTGGCGGCTCTCCTACATCAGTTAGCCATACCAAAAAAAAAAAAAAGCCCCCAAAGACATGGCCACAGGCCAATCTGATGGAGACAATTCCTCAATTGAGACTCTCTAGTCCCAGGTATGTCAAGGTGACAACTAAACTTAATTATGACCCCTGCTATCCCAGCCCCTACGGTGCTCCCTGTTATAGCTCTAAGCTATATTAAAGTCTCCCAGCCCAGCTTGCCTGTGTTTGTTTAGGCAAATGTGCATTCATACGGGAATGTGTGCAATGTCTGTTTTCAAATGTGTAAATCAAAAAGGAGCTATAAGTCCTGTTTGATTTCTTACTCAAACATTGTTTATGAAAGCCACCCATGTGCTGCCTGCAAATCTGATTTATATTTCTGCATGCTGAATTCACACATCACACACCAGACGTGTTCATCTATATATACCTTGAACGCATGCTCGCCTTGAGACAGGGCGTCTTGAACATCTCTGTGCATTGACTATATTTACACGTTCCTGGATGCCAGAGAAAATTCCCACAAAGAGGAATATTCAGCTTCTACCTATGACCAGATTCTCTGGGGGGGATGCACACAAGGAGGAGACAGCTAAGTTAGAGGCTCATGCACATGTCACTTCTGTCAAATCTGCTGTGCCGCTTCCTCTGTGGGAGAGCTGTCTGCCTTGCCACTCTTGGTCCTGGCTGGCTGCTTGTGTTTTGCCAGGCTCATGAGGTAAAGCAGTCTCTCAGTAGTGCTCTGTGTGCTCCCCCTGGGACTGCTGGTCAGGATGAACATCTCTTCAGAGGACACGTGACTTGCCTATTTGTGCCCATGTCTGTTTTGTATGTGTGGGGGGCGGGGATGCACATGTGGAAGTCAGAAGTCAGCCCCAGATATCATTCTTCAGGTGCTGCCCACCTTGCTTTTACTTGAACAAGGCCTTGCAGTGGCTAGAACTTGCTGATTAGGCTGATTAGGCCAGAAGATCACCTGGGTCCATCTTCCCTGTATGGGGGTTTCAATCACACATTGCCAGGCCCAGCATTTTTACATGTACTCTGCAGATCAAACTCAGCTCCTTGTGCTAATACAGTGAGCACTTTGCCGGTTGAGTTCACTCCCCGGCTCCTCCTGTCCTTTGTAAGAATTCATTTTCTATCTTATTATCGCTGTTTGCCATAAATTCTCTGTGTGTGCTGCTGCGGGTACTTTGTAGCTTCCTGGCCTTGTAGCTGTCTTCCAGAGTGCCACCAACCATTTGTCAATGTTCACTTGGTCTAGGATATCCTTCACTGGGTCCAAGTCTCTCGTTTTTTGATTGTTGTGAAATTCAACCATTTGTTTCCTGGAAGCTTGTGATTAGAGCTTTATTTAAGGATTTCTCTACCACCCCTGGGCAGACAGATAGCCCTATCTTTTCTTCCATTAGCTTTAGAGCGTTCCTTTTTTATTTTGACACTAATTCATCTTAAGGTTGTTTTGCTAAAAGGTCACGATAGTACTTCAACTGTTTGGGTTTTCCCCACGCACACATAAAACTTTCTCCAAAGCATATTCCAAATAGCCTTTCTTCGTTAAGGTTCCATTGCTGTGAAGAAACACCATGACCAAGGCAACTTATAAAGGGAGTCATTTATTTGGGGGCTTGCTTACAGTTTCAAAAGGTTGGCCCACGATCATCATGGCAAGCAATGTGCAGCATACAGGCAGGCGTGGCGCTGGTGCTGAGAGCTTACATCCTGATCCTTAGACAGGAGACTGAGAGGGTGGGACTGGGCTTAGGAGGGCTTTTGAAAGCTCAGAGCCACCCCTAGTGTCATACCTCCTCCATCAAGGCCACGCCTACTCCAACAAAAGCTTTTTCAAAACTCTCCACCAACTGGGAACCAAACATTCAACTACATGAGCCTATGAGGGCCATTCTTATTCAAACCACCACACTCCCCATCAACCATGTGCTTGGTGAGCTGTTCCTCACTGTTTTGTTAACCTCTTCTTTGGGGAAATGTACCAATGACGAACCAAAGTGCCATCCCACCAAAGTCCGACTTGGAGAGTTGATGACTTTATTTTTCCTAACAGAGCATGGGTGAGGGATTATTTATAGGTCTATTAGTGACCGCAAAGTAGCCACATCACCACTCCTAACGTCAGTGAGGGGTGACTTTCCCATAGCTGTCTACATGGAGTCACTCCCTTCCATTGGCCTGCCATAGGCTATGTACACCCAAGACTACGAGACCATGTGCAGCTTGGGCAGATTTACATGCAGCTGGCTGGGAGGTCCTGGAAGGGAAGGCTGGAATCTCATGTGAAGATCCAATGAGCCACCCCAGCTCCTCCCACCTTTTCCTCCTATGGGGGAACATCAATAGTCAACAGACCTCATCTTGAACATCAGTGGTCAACACGCCTGATGTTGAACACGAAAGGTCAACAGACCTGTTCTTGAAGGTTTCCTACACATCACAGCTGACCCAACCAAGAGGACTGTGCTCTGTTGTGACGTCACTGCTCGGCAGCACTAGCTTGTCATGTGACTTTGGTTTGGCGATTCTCCACTGGTCTATTTGTTCTGCACCTAAACTTTGCAACTGTAACTATGGCGTCATTCTCAAATGTCACATTCCCTTGAATGCCCCCATTCCTTTGTTCTTGTCTTTGAGAGTTTATTAGCCAGGAGCCTTTATTACTTCCATAGAAAACTTAAAATGAGTTTATTGTAATTCCGCAAATTCCTGCCGAGAGATTTTGATTGGAATTGTAATGAAATCTATAAAACACCTAGGGAAAAATGCCACCAGAGTGATACTAAATTTTTCTAATCACTTATGTAGATTTTTTCTTCTTCCTTTGAATAATTCAATGGAGTTTCAGTCCTGTCTATTGTTTTTATAATGCTACTAATTTAACATGTGTTGCCATTATAAATAATGTCTTTTGTATACACATGCTATCTATGATCATACATGTATAACTTTATGAATGCCATATGCTCTACTTAAACCTCTATGGCCTCTTCAGAGTTATATTAGAGGTGAGGACTTCAAGACATAAAGGATTCACCCCTTGTCTGTAGTCATTTTACCCATGCGGTGAACACGTTCCCCGTAGGTTTCTCATGTGACCAATGGCTCCAATGAAGCAAATCTTTACAAAGATACCTACCTGCACATTACACTTGACCTCGATTTCCTCACGATGTGACTCAATGCTATGTCCAGAAAAACAGGTAGAGAGCAATAGCCTGCAGGCCCACATGCTGGGGTCAGAAGACTTGAATGTACTTCTCCTTTTGCCTTTGAGACAGCCCCGAATTCTACTGAGTGTCACCTTCTCCGTCCCTAACATAGGGTAATAAGCCATCATTTCTTAGGGCTTGGCAAGGAGAGCCAGGCATGGCTATTTAAATCTAAAAGCAACACATACTTAAATTAGCTACAATAAAGGGAAGAAAAGATTTGAGAACTCCCCAACTGTCCTCAATGATTGGAAATTATGGCCAGGCTTACTCTAGGCAAGGATATCAAGGACAATTAATGACGGTGTGTACAAAAATCACATCCAGTCATCAATTGTGGCTAAAGAGCAAAGTTCCCATCTTTGTAGCTGAACTTTCTAGAACAGTCTAAGGAACTTTATTTTCTGGGACTCTGTTCTGGGTGAAGGAGGATGCTGCTGTGGGTGGTGAGACACTCTTCCTCTGCAAAGAGATAATTTCAGCAGAATCTCAAAGAGTAAAATGAAGTTAGCTGTACCGAGATGCAAACCGTATGCATATTAAAAGCGATATGCCCCTCTTATCCAAGAGGATCCATTCCAAGACCCTCCGCGGATGCTTGCAACCCGGACAGCATCAAACCCTGTGTACATTCTTTTCTCCTGTAGGAAAATATTAATGATAAAGTGTAATTTATAAAGCAGACATAGTAAGAGATTATCAATAGCTAATAACAAAATAGAGCCTTAAAGCAATATCCTGTAATAAACGTTATCTAAATGAATGAATTGCTTATTTCTGAAATTTCCCATTCGATATTTTCCCATGATGATTGACCATGGGTAACTGAAATCTTGGAAAACGAAGAGGGGATTATTGCGGTTGAAATAAATGGGAATCACTTTCCTTGCCAGCTTCCTCCTACTTTCCATAATGGAGGTGCCAGAATGACAGACCATTATAGAGTGTGGATTTATAAGTAGCAGGGTAGCATATGGCTTGCTGTGGGGGTCTCCCAGAAGCCTTCCTGGGGTCCCACAGCTGAAAGGGTGGAGGAAAGGCACTGGGATTAAGTCATGAGAGCCATGGTACCAAGAAAGGGTCTGAGGAGATTTGAAGCACAGACAACACGCATGAAAGACTCAAGGACGATGTTGACTCCTTCCTCCAAGATGCCCTCCCTTACCACCTAGGAGCTTATCCACCTTGACCCCAGGGTATGCGGCATGCTATCTGCTTTATGGTCCTCTTTGGGTTAAGTGATGTAGTCATGCGTTTTTTTTCTGCTCATTCGTGTTTGTGCTGTTGTCTCTCACCTCTGCGGGGCTGGAAACTGACCAGGAACCGACTCTGTCTTATTTCTGTACCTAGACCATAGTAGGGCAGAGGGGACACTCAGTTCCTGTCATGGGATAACAGCTTGTAATTAGCGGCCTTCCTCTCTGCTGTGTCAAAACACCCAGTGAAAGCGATTCCAGGGAAGAAGGGCTTATTTGGGCTGGTTCAAAGGGTGCAGCCCACGACAGAGCGACAGAGCGGAAAGGCAGGTGATCACGTGGCTTCTCCAATCCGGAAGCCGAGAGAGCTTGCTCTGCTTGCTTCTCCCTTTGTTTCTGCACCAGCCCTCTGAACCCAGGCCTCACTTAAGCCTCTCTGTAAACTTCCTCACAGACGGGACCAGTGGTGTCTTATAGGTGATTCTAAAATTTAACCAGGCGAAGAATTAAGATTAAGCACCACACAGAAGTTTTGTTTGTTTGTTTGTTTGGTTGGTTGGTTGGTTGGTTGGTTGGTTGGTTTTTGTTTGTTTTTTGCTTCCTCTCACTTTAGAGTGACCTTCGTGGTGCAATTAAGGTCACAAGTTGGAGCCTGCTGTCAAACCCTTTGGTGGAAGAAACAATCTCTAGGTTAAGGGCTATCTAATTCCATCTGCCTGGAACTTTAGCCATAAGAAGTCCCTGCCCTGATTTAACACCCTGTGAATCCACACATTCCTGATTTATCTTTAGATAATTATCCCAGGCTATGGTGAAGGCTGGGGAGAAATGTAAACCCGTGGCCTTGGAGGAAGGAGTAAAATCATCAGGCCTCTTAGCTCTGAAGCCTGTTTATTGTACTGGTGGGAGGGGCCATGGGGACAGATTCATACGAAGAGATATGTGGTTGTTTTACTTTCATTACTGTCTCCTCTCTCAGTTATCATCATTTTTATTATAATTATTATATTGACAGGGTGTTGAAGGGACCACGTAGCCCAAACTGGCCTTGAACTCACAACTCTCCTGCTTCAGCCTCTGGGGTGCTAGGATTATAGATCTATGGCATTACAACAAGTTCTAGTTTTATCTCCTCAGGGAGAATAAAGAAAATGAGTGCAGAAAGACGGCAGACAGCTAAGAAAAACTTTCGTAAAGAACTTTCCAGGAACAGAGAACCCTAAACCCATCAGTCGAACCAGTAGGGGGCGTTAAAGATAAAATGGCCACTGAGAAGTGGATGGGGAATGCAGTTACAGCAATTAGTCCATGCTTGTTGCTCCTTGTGAGGGAAGGAACGGACCTTTAAGATAAAATTGCCTTGGATTGTTTTCTTTCTTTCTTTCTTTCTTTCTTTCTTTCTTTCTTTCTTTCTTTCTTTCTTTCTTTCTTAATCTCATTCTCTGTGCTGAGTTTACTTCCAACTGTTGTCTGCATTCTTTTTTAACTGCCTTAGGTTTGGCAGTTCACTCCAGTAATCCCAGGATTTGGGAGGCTGAGGCAGATAACCTACAGTCTGAGGCTAGCCTGGTTCACAAAATGAGTGCCAGGCCTCTGTGGGCTACCTGGCAAGATCTTTTCTTAAACACTACTCCCCCCGACCAGATAAAAGTAAGCAAAAAGTCTTCTATGATTTCCCCTCTTGCCGTTTTAAAAATCCATATTCTATTCCTTGGTTTATAAATATATAAACCATGATGGTGTCAAAAAGTTGAATACTCTGGGACCACAAGTCTGTGCGTTTTAAACCATATTTTATGATAGTCGGAAACGTTCACTATAATGTCTTCTAATTTTAGAAGGGATTGGAAACTAAAGGCAGAGAGAGGTCTTTATTTGTATCTCATTGTATTTAAAATGATTATGATTGTTTGGGTCTATTACTGGTGGATTTTATTTGTTCTCGTTTGTAGCAGCCATTCCTTTACCATTTCTGAATTGTGCTCATTAAATCTCACCCTTAAAATTAAAAAAAATATGTTACTAAAAATGTTTTTTTAGTTTTTTAGTTTTTTTAGTTCAGATAGTTTTGTGGGGAGAAAAAAATTGTGTTTAACCCATCTTTTGACATAGGTGGGGAATTGATTCTATCCTTTTATTTTAAAAGGGGCAAACTGAGGCGTTATAAAAATGCCCTGCCTATAATCACAGAAGAGAACAGCACAGGAATCTGAAAGAGAAACCTTGCTCCTGCCCTGACAGTGCAGATTTCTCAGGCCACTCCGCACACTTGCCGAGACACTCTGTCTGGGTGGCCACCTCTGGGATGACTTCCTCTTTGCCCTGACTGTATCTCCAACATAGAAGAGCTTGGGCTCCCCCTGTGACAATCCCCTAAGCTTAGCCAGGGGAGAAGAAGAACCCTGAAATGGTTACCAGCTTTCAACGGTTTATCTGGCTGGGGCAATTTCAGATAGACATGCTATTGTTGCCGAAGCAGTATTCCCATGCGTCTAGATTACTAGATGCCGAAGTCAGCAGCAGCATGCTCTTTTCTCTTTGCAGACGTCTTGAGAACAGAGACTGTGCCTATTCTTTCTCCAGGACTCCCAGACATATGTACTGGGGACTGCTCATGAAAATCCAATAACGAATCATCCGCTTTGGGACTTTGTACCCTGAGTTCAGCCTTGGATTGTGGGTATAGAAAGTGATGAACTGTCCAACAAATGGATGGGGGGGGAATCTGAATTTCTCCTTAGAAATCAAAATTATCGGCTCATTTTCTTTCTTTTCTCATCCAAATTGTTCTTATTTGTCGAAATTTTTTAAAATTAAAATGTAATGCCGGGCAATGGTGACTCACACCTTTAATGCCAGCACTAGGGAGCTAGAGGCAGGTGGATCTCTTTAAGTTCGAGGTCAGCCTTGTCTGCAGGAGTTAGTTCCAGGACAGGCTCCAAAACTACACAGAGAAACTCTGTCTCAAAAAAACAAAAACAAAAAAATATATAATTACTTAAACTACTTAAACTACTTCCTCCCCCCCCCCTTGTCTTATTTGTTTGTTGGTTGGTTGGTTGGTTTTTGCATGTGGCTCTTTTAATATCTGAAATACCAGCACCGCTATTTTCTTTGTTTGTCCCTGGCTCTTAATAAATAAAAATACATTAAAAAAAAAAAGAAAAGAAAGAAAAAGAAGTTACCTGGACCCACCCATGGAAATCTGGCTTCAAATGGTTCCAGATGGAGCCGAGGTATCAGCATGTCGTGTTCAATCTCCTCTGACAACTCTGATGCTCAGTTGAGTTTGAGAACTACCGATTTAAAACCGTGAATCTTTGCCTCTGTGACATATTTAGTAGCTGTGATTTATCTGATGCCAAGTCTTTGGTCAAGAATGCAACATCCAATTATAACCCAGATCCCACGGGGAAGATCAGTTTTAGGATTTTCCATGTGGTTTCCAGAAATGTATTGTGGTTAGAAGTAAGTATTGTTGGGTATTTTACATTTTTCCAATGTTTTAATGACCCCCCAAAAGAAGTTCCTGGGAAACCTTGTTTTCTTGATGTTCATTGTGGGTGTGAGTAGCCCTTTTCCACAATCACGATATGGGTATCCTACAAAAACCATTCTTGTATTATTTGTGGGATATGGTGAGAAAACCATCTTTCAAACATCAAACAGGAATGGCCACACTGATGCTTGTGCTGAAACAGGGTGACTACATTGCTAAGAAACCAGCCCTTGTACTGGGGGTTCTGGAACTCGCGGTTCCTCCAGTCTCCTCACACCTTGTCCATCAATTGGACCTACACTCAGCACCTCCCCCAGCACTCCCATTTTCCAAAGTATATGATTTGATTTTTCTAGGCACTGGGCATGGGTCCCAGTGTGGGAAGATTGAATCCTAGGCAATCCCAGACCAGAGAAGAAGCTGTTCTGCATCAAGGGAGAGGTTAGGCTAATGCAAGTAACAGCAGCCAGAAACAGAGACTTAATCTTGTCCCTTTGGCAAGAGACAGGAGAGTCAGGATACAGCTAAAATGTGAGGGACTCTAGTTCCGTGATTCTCAGCCTGCGGGGCAGGACCCCTTTGGGGTTACATATCAGATGTTCTGAATATCAGATATTTACATTATGACTCATAACAGTAGCAACAATTGCAGCTGTGAAGTGGCACTGAAATCATTTCACGGTTGGGGTCAGCACAACATGAGGAGCTGTATTAAAGGAGCATTAGGAAGGCAGAGAACCACTGTTCTGGATGAATATTCAAGAGTCCAGTTGGAGAAAATTCATTTTAAGAAAGAAATTCATGGACTTGAAGGGTTGAGGACAGGGGGCTGGAGAGATGGCTCAGAGGTTAAGAGCACTGACTTTCCTTCCAGAGGTCCTGAGTTCAATTCCCAGCAACCACATCGTGGCTCACAACCATCTGTAATGAGATCTGGTGCCCTTCTGGAGTGTAGGCATACATTCAGTCAGAACATTGTATACATAATAAAATAAATCTTAAAAAAAAAAAAAAGCTTGAGGAAAGAATACTACGGATGAAGTAATATGGAGACACCTTTTAAAATTTAAGCAAGTGACTCTTGGTTGGACGAAGAAGGAGGTCCGAGGCTTCAGGAACATCAATAAGCCATCTGGGAGTTGGTACCGACCAGGCTAGGGTTAACTAACACCCACTCCTCACTCTCAAGCCCCAGTATACAGTGCCAAGCGCATCTCAGGTCCATGTCACCTCTCCCCCCAGCTGCTGCCCTGAATATCCTCTTCAAGAGGCTCCTGTTGGCTCCTTCTGCGAGGACAAAGCTCTGAAGTGCAGCTGAGCAAGGGCACTCAGCAGTGAGGGGCACCTCCCTGGAGCTGGGCCATGGGCCCAGGAGTCTTCCCAGGAAAGAAGCAGGTAGGACTCTTCCTGAATACGTAGACCAGGCTGACTTCAAGCTCACAGAATTCTCCCTGCCTCTGCCTCCCGAGTGCTAGTATTAAAGTCATGCCCCACCCTGGGCTTAATGATTTTATTCCCCAAATGTAGAAACCTTGCAAAGTATTTTTAACTTAATTTTACCTTGACATCAAGTTGAAAAGAAAAAGCTGCTTTATTGAATATGCTCCAGTTGAAAACTATAGTGTGTATGTATGCGTGCCTTAAGATAATAGCTCTATATGAATGAGAGAGAGAGAGGAGAGAAGAGAAAGAGACAGTTCTAATTTTTTTTTCTTTTTGAGACAGTCTCTCTATGCAGCCCTGGTCCCCCTAGAGCTCACTATGTAGACCAGGCTGGCCTCAAACTCAGAGATCTGCCTGTCTCCAGTGCTGGGATTAAAAGTGTGTGCCACCACACTTGACTACCCTTTTTGCTGTATTTCCACTTTGTTTCGTGTGTCTGAGATAGGATCTGGCTACTTAGCCCATGCTGGCCTTGAACTCACCCCTCCCTCCAGCCCCAGTAGCTACAGCTCTCCAGAGAAATTCGGTTTTTGAGGTGGACTATATAAATACTCAGGCCATCATGGAAAATTCCATTTTAAAGGAATTGGATTAAAAAAAAATGCATGTTTGCCGGGCGATGGTAGCGCAAGCCTTTAATCCTAGCACTCGGGAGGCAGAGGTAGGCCGATCTCTGTGAGTTCGAGACCAGCCTGGTCTACAGAGCTAGTTCCAGGACAGGCTCCAAAGCCACAGAGAAACCCTGTCTCGAAAAACCAAAAAAAAAAAAAAAGCATGTTTTAGATAACCGTCTTTTTTTCCTTTTCATTTTGTTTAGAAGCAAAACATTTCTGTTCTTGAAGCTGATTCTTTTCTACAGGGAAGGAAGCCACATGGCAGCTGGAAATGGAAAGGGTGGGAATGTCGCTTTGTTCAGTGACAGCAACAGAGAAACCACGTCAGCCTCATCCCATCCCCAGTAAGGAGGCCGGGCCAGGTTACTGCTGGTGGAAGAGTCTTCCTCCACAAGCTCCATTACGAACATTCAAACTAGCTGTAAGAAGAGCTGCATCCAAAGCAGAGGTCCTTGCCCAACCCAAGGACCAGATGCTGCCTGCGCAAGCCACCTGGGGTGCCCAGCTCTTCTCTAGACACTGCAGGATGTAGAGGAAACAGACTGAAGTTCAAGGGCTTGCTCATGGTCACCTGAGTTCCCAGCAGTCTTGCTGCTTGCTTGTCTTGTCCTCACTAGCTCTTCCTCTTGACATCAGCAATGCCACTCCATGTAAATACAAGATATTCTTGAACCAGACGGCCCTGGCTGGGAAGCTGTACGGTTAGTTCTATGATTCCTGTGTTCTTTAAGTGTGTGGTTCTGAGGTGGGGGGGGGGGGGCTGCTTGTCTCAGAAGCATACACGTGCCTTTGGGGAACAGGAGTGGCCAGAGCCATAGGAAGCAGCAGAGGAGGGGAGGCTTGACTCCTCCCCCCCCCCCCCCCCCCCCCCCCACCTCCCACCCCTGGGGCTGCCCACTCCTCCTCCACTATCCAAGAATTGCAAACACTGCCCCAGCTCTTCCTTCAGGGAGAGCAGGGTGATTTAAGCCACTCGTGTTTCTTTGACGTGGCTGTCCAAACAGGAAGCCAAAGGGAACTGGCTTTTCAGTTTTTGTTTTATAAGGCAGCACGGGGCTAGGAACAGGCAAGGCCAGTCGTGCGTGCTGTAATTCTCTTGTCTGTGGCCAGGAAAATCTCCCGGGCACTGAGGTAACTTGATATAAGGCTCTGTCACTACTCAGAATTTAAGGTCTCTCTGCTGCTCACGGAATGCCAGCGAGCCTGTGTTTAGAAGTCAAGGCAGGGTTTGTGCGGATCTTTCCATACCTGCCAAGAGCAGCTGATGGGAACCAGGTGGCCTGCTTCAAGCGGAATTCAATTACCCAGATGGCAACTGCTTCTTAATTCAAAACTTTCACAGCGCCTTTTTTTTTTCCATTATGAAAAATGAGAGGGGAAGAGAATATATTGAGTTTGAGCACTTCTGTTTATGAGATTAGAGCCATAGGAGGGGAGTGTGTGTCCCTGGCCTGAAGCAGCTCCCTGCAGCTCCAGCCCCAAGCATGATGCTTGCTTGGCATGGCATGGCTGCGGGCTCCCGAAACAGAAGCCCCGGGCCTGTAACTCAGTTCCCTCGTGGGTCTGCTCTTAGGAAGCTAGAGTAGCTCTCGTCAGCTAATTAGAGATTTTATCAGCAGATGGCATCTTCTTCTTCTTCTTGGAAAAAGAAAAAATGAGGAAAGGTTTTCAATCCCATTTGGAGACAACGTGACAACGTATTTTTTTTCCCCTAAGGCTGTTTGGCATTGGCCCCTGCAGTGAGGACTCTGGGTTTTCAGGCCCTCTCACTCTGAAGGCGAAAATCTCTTGTCTGGACTGCAGCTGTGACATTTTGGTGGCCGTATTCCCCTGGTCCTTAATAGGTTTGGCAGTCACCAGCTCTTCGGATAGGCAGGGTGTTGGGTGACCTCTACCACCTGACTCAGCTGAGGCCAGCTGGCTGTGTGTCGGCAGCTAAGTTGTTGGATGAGAGAAGGAGACAGGGAGGGAGGGATGGAAAGCAGAAGTAGATTCTGTTCTCACTCCCTCCTCTTTCACTTCCACGTCTGTGGATCTTCATCCTTCTCGGGCCCTTATGTCTTCTAGGCTGAGCGAGTGTTTGGAATCAAGATAATTCTTTACATTTTTAGAATCGTCACTAATGGTGGCAATGCACTAATGCTTCACGTTTATTGTGTCAGTGTTAAATTTGAGCCCCTATAGTCATACAGTGATATAGTTAATAAGTCATGTGACTTTGCGAATGCTGAAAACACTGTTATTGTGTGGGAGAGGTATGTGGTTGGGATACTATTTTGATCAACAATTTGGGGTCTATTATCTCCACCACTACCACCATCAGCATCTCTACCACCATCAGCATCTCCATCACCATCAGCAGCATCAATGCCCCTTCATCAGCAGCATCTCCACCACCATCAGCATCTCCATCACCATCAGCATCTCCACTACCATCAGCATCTCCATCACCATCATCAGCATCTCCACCACCATCAGCATCTCCATCACCATCAGCATCTCCACTACCATCAGCATCTCCATCACCATCATCAGCATCTCCACCACCATCAGCAGCATCTCTGCCCCTTCATCAGCATTCCTATCACCACCATCCACCACCACCACCACCTTCATCACTATCATCAACATCTATAAGATCACCCTAATTATTGTCACCATCATCACTGTCCCCACCATCACCTATACGGTCATGCCTGCCATCAAATATCAAATGTCAAGTTGGCAGGGACCTTTCAAGAAAGTAAAGTGCTCTAAAATTCATTGCCACAGGGAACAAATATAACTTGTGTTCTTTGGACAAACGAAGCTAAATTATTCATTAATTTGGACTCTTCTTTCTTTCTCCAGCCCCTATAATTCCAGTCTTTATTGTGAGATTGGTTGCCAGTTGGCTTACATTGTCTTTAGTCACTGCGGTTGCATTAAACCCTGGCTTCTGCCAATGCCAGCAACAACAACAGAAAGTCTTTAGTCTATTTGGGAGTTTCACTTAACAACACGTATCAGGAAACCAGAAGAAAAAATGCCTTGTCTTCCCAGCAAATTGTGCTCTCTTTGGGGCCTAGGGAGTAGTGTTAACTGATTGCAAAAGGGATGCCCCCATTCCACCTTGTTTTCTCTTCCATCCTTAGCGATTCAGAAGGCTCTGTTGGGAGGAAATAGTAGATAATGGGGGCCATGATGGAAATTAAGAGCTACTGTATGTGCTTTATTTTAATAAATAAAAAATAAATGAGTAAGCCATCACAAAGGTATAAGGAGAAACAGATGTCTTGAGAGTCTGAATTCAACAGGACTAGGGAAACATTGGTGGACAGGGTGGTTGTGGAAATCAAGCATGCTCTCTCTTCTGTCAAAAAAATCTTTTCAAAGCCACAGCACTTCTCAAAACCCTGCCACATTTCCCTGTAGCCTACAGAATAAAGTTCAAGGCCCTGGATAGCTTCTAATTCCTCAACAGTTTGTAAGCTACCACCTCCACAAAGCTACCCTCTGCTTCTCTCCCTCTTGATCAAGGCTCTAACCATGACTGCTAACCCATCCTTCGGCAGGCCAGGTTTATGTTCAGAAGAGTTGGCCCACATGCTATGTTTGATATGCATTTCCCTGCTCCTTCCAAATACACTCAGTGCCTCCTCGTCTGTGCCCTGGTGATGCTTTGCTGAGGTCCAGTTCCTCTCAGCATGTTACTAATGTCCCCTTGCATGTCTTTCCTTCATGTTCAATGGCCAGTTCTTCAAGGATGGAGAATTCCTTTCAGTCTTTACAGATTAACATCAGGCACTGTGTCCGGGTCTGTAATATGCCTAGAGATCCAATACTAGTTATTCTGGGGACGTTTGGTGTTTTGTTGTTGATTTTGTGGAAAATGGTTCGTATCTTTGTTGACTAATACAAGAGTACCAGAGTTACAGGTTAGACAAGGCTCTATGTGAGAGAGAAAGTAAAAGAGAAAACACATCCTAGAAACTTCCTCATAAGAGGTCACACGTGGGGGTCATCCATCACCAAAATGGCAGCCTCCTGGCTAAACATAAGCTGTTAGGAACAGTTTGAGCTGGTTACTATTTTCATGCCTGACCTACTTTTCTGTTACTTCTATGGCCGTAACAAGAGCTTCTAGACTCTTATAAACGAATGAAACTACTTCGAGATGGCTCTGTAGTCTCTCTTCTTAAGGTAGCTCTTTCCGAAGAAAATCTGTGCTCCAGTGTCTTGGCATGTCTAGAAGCATTTTGCTCTCAATAGGCCCAACCTCCACAGAACACTCTTGATTGTATAAAAGCAAACCCATCTAGCCCAGGGATGGCATTTGTTTCCTCAGGGCATGGGTTTGCCCTCGGGAAGGCATGCAGAAGTAAGTGACAGTCGCCCATGCTGCTCTTCTTGACTCAGGACTTGCCCACGTGGAATAAGCCTGCCTGAAGCTGCACCCAGATGCAGAAGGCTGAAAACGGAACTCTAGGAACGGAGTGTTTCCGAGTCCCAGGCCCCTTCTTTGTTGCCATTTGATTTTTCCTTACTGTTTCCTCATGGCTGTTGAATTTCTAGCTGCAAGGACCCTACACTGTTTCATTGTGTTTGGGGTTGAGATGAGGGGAACAGAAGCGTTAGAGGATAGGATCTTGATTTGTAAACTCGGGAACCAAAGTAGAACACACAAGAAACAGCGAAAAGACCTTTGTACTGTTTTATTTTTCAAATGCTGCTCTTAATAAGAACAAATGACTTAAGTGACAGTTTCATTAGAAGGATGCTGTTGTGGCCGGCAATCATCTACGACCGTCACCCATTATCTGCTGAAATTTCAACATTCCCAAAGGTAAAACTTGAAGTCTTTCCCAGCCATTAGTACGTGAAGATACACTAAAGAACTTTCAAAAGATACATGGGATTTGGGAGGGAAGCTTAAAGGAACCGGAAGTCAGTTCTCCGTGCTTTTAAAGTAGGTGGTAACAAGTGGCAAAAGGGCTCAGTGGGTGCTTGCTGCCAAACCTGACAACTTCCTTTCGATCCTTGGTACCCGCAAGGTGGAAAGAGAAAGATAGCATCTGCAGGTTGTCCTCATGGATGCGGTGGCATGCACCCTAAATAAAAATGTAGGTGTGACTTTTAAAACTAAAAGGCAAGCAGGCAACACTCCATCTGCTGTCAAACAGGAGAGAGGAAGTGGATTTTCCATGGAGGGGTAGAAATAAGCTACGAGGAACCTTCTCGTTGACAAACACAGTTGGCTTTAAGGCAAGCGAGGGGTTCTCTGGGGAGCCTGGGAACCGGTACAGCACAAAGAGAGACACTCATAATTGTTTACATGCTAACTCTAGGGCGAATGAGGCCAGGGAAAAATCTCATCATCCCAAATTCCTAGCTCATTGATGTCCCAAATATTTGCTTCCTATAGAAAATGCTAATGAGCTGTGGGCTCCGAGCCATCTTCTGAAGTCCTTAATTGCAACATTGTGTTTATTCAATTCTGCAAGTGCTCACTCTGAGTGCTAATGTTCTTGGCTCAGAACACCGACTTGCATCATATTTTTCATGCATCTGCTGACTCTGTTCTCAGCGACTGGGTCAGCCCTCCTTAGCTGTGACCAGAGCCTGGAGGCATCCACACCATACTGGCAACCCTGCGCTCCCTAAAGGCTGAGTCTGATCCCATCCATTCAAAGATGCTCAAGCTAGCAGCTCCAAAGTGTTGATACATTTAGAAGCAGGAGGGGAGGTACTAGGTGGCCGGCTCTTTCTCCCATCATCCACAGCTGTCCTCTGTACCAGACTGTGACTAGGAACTGGGAAGGGTACCCAAATGTCCTGCCAGTGTCTGGAGGTCCAGTGTTCGTTCATCACTCCCTGAATCTCAGTTTCTTCCTCATAAAACAAGGAACATGTATGTCTTTGATGTCTAAGATTTCATTCAGAAATCTCTCCTAAGAATGGGAGAGGGGTGGGGGTCCCTTTCAGCCTTTTCAAGAAAAGACCTTCACTCCTCTTCCCTGGAAAATGCATCTTCTTACACCTGAGGCCTCCACACTTCCATCGTATCCATACCTTGTCTTTCACTTGGTCCTGTACCCACAGCCGCAGCTCTGCTTCTCAGCCAGGCAAGGAGTCTTTCCATAGCCTTTTCCCTGCCTGGGAAGTTGGTTCTATGTTCAGACAGCAGAGTATGAATGAAGTTCAAAGATGGTTTCAGTTTCCAATTTCAAAGCCAAGTCTCCCCAGTTTCCCACTGTTCCATGTGGAGCTGTGTAAGAACCCCAGGGCAGGTTAAAACAAAACAAAACAAAAAAACCTATTGTATAGAGCCAAAGGCAAAATATAGTGTTTAATTAAAAGCTCGTACTTATTTTGCCCTTTCTCCACCCTTGAACACAACTAGAGATGCCAGACCTCCTGAAAGGACATCAGTGACCCATAACTGCCAGCTAACAGCTCCAGAGACAAGACGACGCCTCAACCAATCAGGGCTTATTTTGTTGAATAAATGGATGATATGAGTAAGAAAACTACAACGCAGGCTTGCGCTTTCTCCATTTTTGTTGTTGTGTTTTCCCCATCAGGCTCTACGGGTAATTAATCTTAAATTAAGATCTTCTTCAAGCAAAGCCTCCCACACAGTAGCAATGATCAGGCCACGACAGGAAATAGCGAACACTCTATGTAACTAACAAGGCTGGGACTGCTGCTCCGGACTGGGCGATTCTTCCCCCCAGAATCATGGTTTTGATTTCTACTTACAGTCCCTCTGCTCTCTGAGGCCTGAATTGATCAAGTCTATCATACCTGAGGAGATAAAAAGCTGCCTTTTCCTAAAAGCAACAGTTGCTTCTAAGAAGTGCTAAGCATTGTTCTGTGGAATACATGGTAACACAGTGGCTGTTTGGGTGTTTCTCCTTCCCCTCCCCCCTTTTGTAAGCCCCGCATCTTACAAAGAACTGACACGTGAAATTGATTGGTCTCTATCTCACTAATGAGTTAAATGTTTCCCTTGCTTCTCATTGGAGTTTCCAGAGAAGGAAAGCGAGTTTCTCCTCTGAATCCTGTGCTTTCCCAGAGCGCTTGCTTTCCTGACATTGTTAGTAATAATAATAATACTTTGCTTTTCAAATGTTGAACTTCAAATGTCATTGCAGGGCCTGCTAAGCAGCCTGAAACTATAGAAAGAAGCCCCACCCTACAACTGCCAGAGGCTTGCGTGGAACGGAATCGGAGAGAGACTGATTAGCCCCTCTGGGTAGCCAAGGATGCCCTGCAGGAGGTTGGACTATGGGAGCCCCACTGGCAGGTCTTCAAAACATAACCCCTTTGAGTCACCCCTTTTACTAAAAATGGGCGTTCTTTTGGGTTTCAGGTTTCACTCCCTAAAAAGGAGAATCCCTCGGACTAGCAGATTACCATTCCGCTCCTCTTTTCACAAGGTTTCATTCACACACGGCGCTGTGAATGAATTTCCTTATTGGCTGTATTTTCGGATAGTCGTTTTGGGGTCTTGAAGGGAAGGAAGTGTGTGCGACAGGCGCGCACGCGCGCGCGTGTGTGTGTGTGATCAGAAGCATCTCCACTAGAGTGGAGGACTGAGGGGTAGTAAGGGGACCCCAAGATAAAAGATGAAAGAAGCAAAGGGAAGGCATCAAGAGCCTGGGGTGAACGTCTGCAGAGGGACGCCGGCTTGCATTACGCAGAAAGGAGTCCCTCGGAGTCACGCAGCTGCAGTCCAACCCAGGCCCCTTGAGATCCCTGACGCTCTAGAAAAGCTAAGCTGACTGAGTGGGCTCAGTTCCCCTGCACCGCACCCACTGCGGACTTTTCACGCTTTACTCGGCAGGCGGCTCACTCCAGTCCCCGCTGTCCCGCAGGCGGGCGCGCAGCAGCCCTCGCGAGACCCGGACACGCGCGCCCTGGGCTCCGGCGCCCTCCTGCCTGGAGCCCGGGGCTGGCAGCCTCAAGCGCGGTCCCGGCTCGACGGGGTGGGGTTAGAGACGGGGGTGGAGCCAGCTGGAGCCGGTGTCAGGTTGCTCCGGTAACGGTGACGTGCACGCGTGGGCGGAGCCATCACGCAGGTTGCATATTTTAGGAAGTGAGGAGGAGGCGCGGGCTCGAGCTGCGGCTGGGTCTGGGGCGCGGAGCCTCGGCGGGAGGAGGCGGACACGTGGCAGCGGCGGCAGTAGCGGCGGCAGCAGCGGCGGCCTCGGTCCGGGGCGCCAGCCGTCCTCCCTCTTTCCTCCCGCAGCAGCCCTAGTTCCCGCCTCTCGGCTCCCCCGGCCCCGCTCTCCCGGCCGGGAGCTGCTCTCTCTTCTTTCTAGTCTCCAACCACAGGACCCGGCGCGGGGCCCGCAGCGCAGCCACCATGGGGAAGGGGGTGAGTGTCGGGCGAGCCCGGGCCGCGGGAGGGGACCAGGGAGGAAGCAACTTGGAGACCGGGCTCTTGGCAATGGAGGAGCGGGCGAGGGGCGGGCGCTGAGCGCCGGCGACGGGCCCGGAGGGAAAGCGCCCGGGGCGGCATCCCTGAGCCGGGCGCCTGCTCTGCCTGCGCCCTCCGGTCGCCCTCACCGCGCGCCTTGTGCTTCCTTTCTCCCTCCTCCCTCCGTGCCCAGGGGAAGGAGTGCTCCTCCCCTTCCCCCCGGGGAGCTCCGCCAGGGCCCCCTCGCGGTGGCGGTTCTCGCCGCGGCCCGGCGCCGGCGAGGGCAGCCTCCGGGTCGATACTCCCTTCTCCTGGAGGCGCTGGGGCTCGGCCAGCTCCCCGCAGAGGCGACCGCCCTCCCCCAAAGGAAAAAAAAAACTGGCTTCCCCTTACTGTAGAGCCAGCCCAGCGAAGCTGGTGCCAGGGTGTGACTTCACAACCCTAAGATAGCCTTTAAGGTATACTTTTGAGAGCTTTAAAATGGGCCACTTTCCATAACAGGGTGAACCTTTGGTAGCTGGTGTTGCCTTCTTAACGTTGGGGAGGGGTGTGTGAATTTATGTCAGGAGGTTATTCTTGAAGGAGGCCAGGCTGACCCTCCAGGGTCGCTGGGTATAGTCAGTCCGACAAAGGACTGGAGACAGGGCAGTTGGTGGTTAGAAAAGCCATGCCTGTCTCTTGCACTGCTGTCTCTCCCAAGAACTGTTCTCGAAGGGAATGAGGGGTCCGGGACAAGACTACGTTCCCACCGTGATTACTCCTATCCATCTCAGAAGAATTAGCTCCTGACCTCGAAACAGCTCAAATCCAGCGGATAGAAAATTATAACCCAAATAACCCTGAAAATTCAGTTCCTAGGGTGAAAAAAGCACCAGTCGTGAGAATACAGGTGGGAGGATCCACTCCATCCTCTTCTGGGTTGACCAAGTGGACAGGCTGTAGACACTCGGCAGGTCCTAAGGCACCTGTATACTGAGGGCAGCCCGTTCTCTAGAGACTAAATGGATTTTCAAGGTGATAATTACAAGACTTGAGCCAGGTAGCGGTGAACAGTGACGCTGGGAGAGCCCAGTGTGGGCCTCGGGTTCTGCAGCCTCAGAGCCAAGAGCTGCCTGCCTGCCTGCCTGGCCCCCCTTCCCAGGAAGGAAAGGGCACCCGTGTATTGCACCATCCTACATACACCATCAAGACTATTCCTATAAACCATGTATTCACTGTAACCCCCTTTCATCTCCTCTCCCCACAAAAAGTATCTTTGTCAAGTGAAGACCTTGAGTGGCTACCGAAGCCTGGGAAGGTGAAGTGGCTTGTTCAAGGTCAAATGGTTGTTTGGTAACAACAGGTGCTGAACAACCTGTTGCTCTACAGCTTACACATCTCTTAATCGTGACTTTATGTGCAGAACTCTTCAGTTATCTTTCAGAAGGAATTGGCGTGTTTGTAATAAATAAGCCAGGCAGATGTTTAAGTCAGCCGTGCCTTAGGCCTTAGGTGAATCTCTTATGCCCTGGAGTGGTACAGTCACAGTCCAACTGAGTATTTAGTGGAAGCTTAACCTAAGTTGTTTTCTTTTATGGATGTAAATAAATGTCTAGAGAAACAAAAGGTGTTTGGAGAACTCATAAATCAGATGTTTAGGCTGCATGCATGCATTCAGGTATGCGTGCGTGCATGTCTTTCGCAATGACTTATGATGGCTGAACTGGTCAGAGGAATAGTTCATACTGAAACGTTGGGATTTTTCCACATGGGGATTAAAAGGTGGGTGGCGCGATGACTAAAGCCCTTTTGATAATTGGTTAACCAGGAAGCTTAATGGCACTAATTTTTAAGGTCACTGTGATCCCACTCCCCTTTTCTCAAAGTGCCATCGGGCTTAGGTGTGGGCAATAGTCTCAGGTGTTTCTTCCTAGCTTTCAATGCCCTGGTCCTGAACATTTGGGAAGAAAGCGAAGAACCAGCTTGCTGAATCATTCTTGAAAAAAATGGGATTTTTCCTTTTTTCTTTGAGTGTTTTTGCCAGTGACTCGGCTTAAATCTTCAATGAGGCCTCCCACCCACAAGTGTTTAGCTCACCAAAGGTGGACTTCATAATTGCTTAGAAATGCAGATTTTCTGGTCTTTTGTTGTTGGTTGGTTGGTTTTTGTTTGTTTTGTTTTAAGTTTATAAAAGATGGGAAAGGAGAAGGTCTCCCTAACCCTTCACTGCAGTTCTGGGCTGGGTTTAATATTAACTTAGTTACCTAGAAAAGAAATTCTAGTTTATGGGTAGTGATTTAAAAACCAGGCAGGGAAGAGGTTCAGGTTCAGGTCACACAAAGGGTACGTACACATGTCAGCAGAAATGCCGGTTGTATGGTGACTTTATCAGCTGCCCTTTTGGAGCTAAACTGGAAAGTGAGACTAACTACCCCACTAGCTGCTATAAAGCTGGTACTTTCGACTCAAAATACTGGAAGGCAGAGTCCTCCCAATGAAAAGTGCCCCAGCCCTGCCAGGAGCACTGGGGCTGGTCCTGGGAAGCCCAGGGAACAGAGCAGAGAGTGTGAGGTTGCCTCCACCTTTCGCTTGCCTTATACAGTGTAAGAGTATAACAGTTCCCTGCCTGGAAGGTTCTCTCCGTCCTGCTGTAAGGCTGTATTGTCTTGGCTGCTTGCTGTTTGTTAATTTGTAGCGTTCTCTGCTGGCAAGTTTGTAACGATGACTCACCTTGGGGTGGAAGAATAGGACTTGGGGAGGCTGCTCTATAAACCTAAGAAGATAGAGAATACCCCCACCCGGAAAAGCTTCATAAAGATCTGGTAGGGTGTTTACCCAGAAGAGGACTAAAGCTTAAAATCACATTTCAGAATAAGAAGCAGGTCCAGCGTTAAAGCAGAGACTTGGCACTCACCCTCCATCCCTGAACAATCCACGGCTTGAGGATTACTTAGCAACAAGTGCACAGATAAGTGACTCTCTGCACATCAGACTGTTCTTTTAAGAATAGCTCAATAATGAGAGGGAGGCATTATTAAACAGCCCTGAAGAACTGAGTCAGATTTTTGCTTCATTTGAAGACAAGCAGGGTTTTTCTTGTTGTTTGTTTTAAAGCAATCGCCCTGAAACTTAGTTTCCAGTCAGGCTCTCGAGGTAGAGTCCTCACCCTGAGGATCAAGTGGAAAGCATCTATGCCCCATTTATAGAATGAACACCATGCCAGTGTATGGTGCAGCTACTGCTGCTGGCTTTACTAAGTCGTTAGAACTGTGAGGAAAACAGACCTCCAGAAACTGCACTCCTTGAGTCCCTGGCCCCTTCAAAGCCGTGGAACAATTTTCCTTTCCCCTGAGAAACATAAAAGATGGAAAAGGGCGAGAAACACTGTTAACTGCTCCTCCAAGGGAAGCATCCACCGCTATGACTGGGAACCCTGACATTTGCCTAACAAGCAGATCCAATCTTGGATTTTCCGTCATAAGCTTTTGCTTCCCAAGTGAGCACTTTAACCACGATCAGTGGTCGTTTTTTCAGTTCTTGAAAGTTTCATTGGGCGAGATGGCCATTTCTCAGCCGGAACATCAGTGCCCAGGGCCCCCTGCCAGCCAGCAGGCCTGAAGGAGAAATCCGAGTGTCGGATCAGATGGGCTCACAGTAATCAGAGTGACTGGGTTTGGATAACAAAGCACTGGGCAGACTGTTTCTCCAGCCCTGCCAGCCCAGTCTAATTCTCGATTGCTCTGAGAATATGTCCAGTGGCTGCCGATGTGAATTAGCAAAGGGAACGTCACGATGCGGCGCCTTCAAAAACACCTTTGTTTTTATAGATTGCGGGGAGGGCGCTAACCGAGTCAGGTCTGAACTGAACTTTCTCGCATTGCCTTGAATTGAGAGTGTGAGAGGAAGTGTGTTCTTTGGAGTCGGAGAGGCTGTTCTCTCCATGTGAGTCACCTCGTTAACTGTGCTGAGATCTGGTGTCAGGAATTCGTAAGACACCCTTAGCCGTTATTTGTTGGCTGTTTGGGATAACAGGTTCTGTCAGTGAGAAAAGAGGAACGCCTGCCCCCCCCCCCCTTACACACGCGTTTTCACCCTCATTTGGTTTCATTTGGGTCCTGAGCCAAAGGGATTCTTTTTTTAATCCAACAGACCTCATTCTCCAGTGGCTTTGTGACTGACAATGAAATATAGCTGGGTATTGTCTCTTATCGGGTTTTATTCAAACCCCATTTAGTAACAACAATCTCATATTCTGTTGGTGATCTGAAAAGTTGATTGATGGTTAGCTCAGACTTTCTCTTTAGCGCCTTTATTATTTGGGGACTAGTAATCGTTGTAACGTTTTTGTCATGTGTGGGCCGTGGTGTTTGTCTTTCCAGTCTTTTATGCAGATGTTATTTAAGGCCTTGGGGCATTTGGGGTGCCCAGGCTCCATTTGCATCCTCCCTGTCATGCTTTCTTGGCACCGACTGTTTCTCTAGGCCTTCAGCGCCTTGCCTTCCAACCCAGCAGTCAGTTTACTTCCTAGGTTTCAAACCACCTATTAAGAGTCCCCAGGACTTACCAGAAACTGATAGCCCCCTCTGCAGTTCTTTTTGATTCATTCAGGCCTCTTGGAGAAGTCGAATGTCCCACGGGTTTGGTGCTTTTAGTAAGTGGGAGAACGAAATACATTTTAAGAGGAAGAAAATCTGAAATATAGTGATTCTTCACATACCTTCCAGTGTTTATTTTGTCAAACGATCCTGGATACACTCCGGCTTGAGGGGTGGACCGGCAGGTTGTTAAGAATTCACTGGGGAGAAAGGTTAGGTAATGTTCCCATGGGTGGGGGAACCCAGTGGCGTGGAGCTGTCGTGGCTCCCGGCCTTGTGGCCGATGGGCTATAGCCCAAGTTTCGATACTGAGCTGAGTTCACAAAGGGCCTAGTGCTCTGGCCTTGCTGGAGTACAATCCCCAGCACGTGCATCTTCAGGAGTGAGGAGAGGCATGGAATGGGGGTGGGGGTACCCCCTTGGTTACCTCCTCTGCAGGGACTTGCTAAGTCCAGAAGTGTCACTGTGGACTGGAGGACCATTCCTGTCTTTCCGCTGTCCTCCATTTGTGAGCCACCACCCAGGCCAGGCTGTGTGGTTCTGCTCTCCTGTCTCCAGCTAGAGAAGATGAACCTAAACTAAACCATTTGTAGGCCCACTAGCAATTGGAAATGTAGCACACAAGGTCAGATTGATGCTTCTTTTAAAAATGCGTCCGAAAGCTGTTTCTATAGGAAGCAGGGAATGGCAGTAATGTGTGTAGTTATCACAGTGACCTTTGTACAGTGCTGTGCAGAGGACCTTTACAGACAGCTGAGTTTGAAGGTTTGACATGACAACCAGGAAAATTAAGGGATGCTACCCTCACTTCCCCAATACTAACAGTTGGCCAAAATTGGGCAGAGCCTGCTATAACAACAAGTCAGATCAGCCTGTCTCTTGAGTTCCCTGCCAAGGTGGAGTTTGCCAAATTGAGTTTGAAGGTGCTGTCTTTGCAACCCTCTTGGCCAGCCGTGAATTGGGTAGCATTCAGGGCAGTTACTTTGCCACGTCTGTTACCCCTCTTGCTAGTCAAAAGCTTTTGTTTCCAGTTCTGGAAACAATTCAGAGGTTTGTTTGTTTGTTTGTTTGTTTGTTTGTTTGGTGGTGTTTTCCAATGTGACTAATCAAACTCTCAGAATGCCTCCAGTAAGTTAACAGAAGTGACCCAGCAGGAGACTAAGGCTGACTGTTCAAGGACAGGTTGCTGCTGGGTAGACCTGTGGCTGCAGGGCTAGGGGCTAGAATCATGACATGGGGTCACAGTTAAAAGCCCATTCACTGACCTGGCTCCGTGAGGTGGGGTCTTGCCCTTCCAAGGAAGAACCCTTTGGGCATTTTAGCGGGAATTTCAGAAATCTTGAAAAGGCCTCCTGAGCTCTCTGGCTGTAAGAACCGGAGGTGCTGGTAGTGAAGAGAAGCCTTAGGAGGCCACCCTCGGTGCTCCCTAGGTGAAGGTCAAAGGGCAGAGGTCATCGGCTGCCTACGTAGGCCTCAAGTGGAAGGCTGCTGGGGAGAAAGGTTCTTATGAAAATTTCACTGCACTGTGTGGGCGGGCGGGCGGTGTGGATGTATGTATGGATGTGGTGTGGATGTGTGTGGCGAGAGATCGTCATATTTATTGTAATAGTTGGTAAATGTGAAGCTGTCATCTCCCTTCCCCAGACACAGTTCCTTCTTGTTAATGACGAATGAGCTGAAGAAGAGGAAGGAACATTTTTCACTCTGAAAGGTCATGGGGATTTCTTGTTCCTGTGTTGTAAGGACTGGTCCGCGTGTGTTTTCTCAATGAAATCTTGTTACATATCACGATTTGCTGTTCCTGTCCAGGATTTTTTTTTTCTTCGTTTCCAACATCCCCTTTGTCCAGAGCGAACTGTAGCGAATTTCCTTGAGAGTCTTTGGGAAGGTGGAGTCCGTAGGACACGCGGGCTGACATCTGAAACGACAGGGCCAGCCTTGAAGGTGTCACGTGGAATATTTCTCGCTGTAACTTCCCCAGTTCTTAAATTAGAATGGAAAAAATTAATAACGTTGCCTACTCCCTTTTAACCAGCTGCCCTTTTTCAAGATGGCACAGCCTGTTGGATGCCCCATCCATGGTTTTCCTCAGAGACACTCAAAGAGAGCCACTTGGGGGAGTGTCCGTGGCGGGCGCTAGTCACTCTGCTCTTCCGTGGACCTGAGCGGGAAAGCGCCCAGCCTTTTCTGATTGAGAAAGGAGAAATGACCTGCCCATCGCCCAAACGAGTGGGAAGGTCAATGAAGTCCACAGAGGAGACACCTTACCACTCCCCTGCCGTGACCTTTGTTCTTAGTAGAAATAATGAGGACGGTGTTGTCTTACCCCACAGCACAAACGCACGCTTTTCCTCCTTTGGAATTGCAGTTCTTGGTGCCCGTAGGAACCTAAGTATCTCTTGATTTGCACCAGGAAGAACTAGCATTAAATTCTTGTTTTACTTGTGGGCAAGAACCGAATCGGATAAGCTGCCTAGTTCTTTAGGATAAACATTGCCTACTGGAAAAATTAATACTTTGAAGAAGTAATTTTGCATGTTAATACAAAACGAGTAATTTTGCACGTCCCTTTTACATATATCCCCCATTTAAAACTGCCTTAAATAGCGTGACTTTATAAAGGGGGTTGTCTTTTGGGAAATGTAGACTCCCCAACTTTGCTCTTAACCGTGAAGGAGGAGGCGAAAGCCCTGCTTTTGTGATAGGTGATAGAACTTTGGAAAGCGTCCAGGGCTGACTTTCGCCCGTATCTCTCTCCTCCCTTTTGGAGTGGAAAATGTGAGTCTGAGAATAGCTGTAGCCTGCAGACAGGGAGGCTGGGGTTCTGACACTGTGTCTCCTGTAAGTGTATTTCCATGAAACTCACTGAACTTGCTTAACAAAACTGTAGGCTGGATTTTAAAAACCAGTACAGACTGGCCACATCCACGAAGGAAGGGGCCCTGAGTCAGCGGCTCTGAAACGGCTTCAGAGGCTGTGCTATCCCGTTAGACCTGTGAAGGGATGGGCTCATCTGTGAAAGCCCTCTCCTTTCCTTTTTATTTAACACGCGCGTTGATTTTTTCATCTCAGCTCTGGCAGCAGAGCCACACTGGGGAGGCCCTTAGAGCTGTGGTTGCTCTATAGCCGAGAGAATGTCAGGAATGTCTCAACCCTGCTCTACTCTGAGGAGATAAGATGAAGACTCAAGTGCGCTGCTCTCAGGGAAGAAGTCATCTGTCAAGTTACAGGGTGTTGGATACATCTCCAGCACCCACTAATCTGAGCACGCTTTCTCTGGAGCCTTCCAAATTCAAGTGAATGCTGGATTTTGTGTGCCTCTTACTTACTGTACATGCTTTCTGGTTTTATTTTCATTTGGGACAAGATTATCATGCAGACAGGATAGTTCTCTGGTATTTGCTTGAATAGCTGTTAAATGTGCCACTCAAAACTAGAAGAGGGGCCCCAAACACTAGTGTCACCCTCTGGAAGGCGGCCTGCAGGGGAGAGCCCTCATGCTCTGTGGACTGATTTTTTTTGGAGTACCAAGTTCGGGTTTCATGCAGATAGCTCAAGCACTTTAAAAAGGGTGGGGGAGTAGAATGATCTAAATTTAAACTATAGAATCAACATTTTCTCTAAAAATTCTTCCAGTTTTGAGAGGCGTAGGTGGATCCTGTGAATTACGCGATAACGCGCCCGCTTTTCCTGCATCCTGCTTGTGTCAAAACATTTCCAGGGCCTTTCATTTGGGGGAAAATTATTTTAAGGTTACAGAATGTGGTGGAGACTCCCCTTCCTTCTCTTTCTTTTTTTCCTCTCTTTCGTGTGTCTGTGTGTGTGTGTGTGTCTTATTTAAGAAAACTTTAGGCCGGGTGGTGGTGGCGCACGCCTTGGGAGGCAGAGGCAGGTGGATCTCTGTGAGTTCGAGGCCAGCCTGGTCTACAAGAGCTAGTTCCAGGACAGGCTCCAAAACCAGAGAGAAACCCTGTCTCGAAAAACCAAAAAAAAAA
>NW_026067977.1:2644086-2650610 GCF_014885135.2 Alexandromys fortis | reverse complement strand
ACACACACACACACACACACACACACACACACACACACACACACGAAATGTACAACCTTGAGTTTCCAGTTGCTGTACAGAGCTCACTCCTCCCTTCCCCCTTCCGTAGGTTGGACGAGACAAATATGAGCCCGCGGCTGTGTCCGAGCATGTCGACAAGAAGGGCAAAAAGGCTAAAAAGGAAAGGGACATGGATGAGCTGAAGAAGGAAGTCTCCATGGTAAGTGCTGGGAGGAAGATAGGGTTTATGGTTTTTCTTAATTAATCGCACCAAGCCGGGTGGTGGTAACTCACAACTTTAATCCCTTTAAGCAGCTGGGAGGCAGAGACAGGCAGAGTTTAGTGAGTTTGAGGCCAGCCTGATCTACAAAGCAAGTTCCAGGGTAGCCAGGACTGTTAAACAGAGAAACCCTGTCTCAAATAATAATAATAATAATAATAATAATAATAATAGCATCTCACACTGTGAGTGTATGCTCCTGCATCTGCCTATCCGTCACAGGGCTGGTGTAAAAGTGATCACAGCGTTCGCTTTGCAGTTTTCCTTCCACGGTTGTAGAGGTCAAAGCCTCTAATTCTAAAAGTGATTAAAGGCTTAAACAGTTTCTCCATCCACTCTCCAGAAGCAATGGAAGTGTGCTTGGTACCCCAGTCTTTGCTTTTCTATAAAGAGCCCTGGAGAGCTGCAGCCTCTGTAGGCCAAGGAGGCTTTTATAACTGAGGTATCTAGTGTCAGCCTTGCCTTGATGTGGCAGGTGATGGCGGACATCTGTCATCCAGCATTGACTGTCTCTGATGAAGCCTGTGTAGCTGTGGGAAGAAAGTTTCTCTGATGACTTAATAGGGATGGATGGTATGGTGCTTTTTTTCCCTTTTGGTGTTGGGGTGTATACTTATTTTTTTTTTCCGTTTTTTTCTTAGGACGACCATAAACTCAGCCTTGATGAGCTCCATCGTAAATACGGAACAGACCTGAGCCGAGTACGTCCTCATCCAAAGCCCGCCATACCTAATTGTAGTTCCCCGTGCTGTGTTTTGTTCCGTAGCGTCTGACCCTGGAAGCACTGGCAGCCACCATTGGCTGAGTGACCACGCAGACCTTGGACTTCTGTGCGAGCACTTCACTTCCTTGAACCCTCATGGGAGTGGACATTAGTGTCCCAGTTTTCTAGTGCTACAAACCAGTGCACTGTGAGCACCTAGTTTTGAAAGTGGTCCCAAAGCCAGGCTCCTTTCCCTTTTTTTTGTCTGTGTTTGCCTTGGTTCATGGAGGTGTGTCAGAACTTTGGTCACCTGTTGTATGGGTACAAGTTTCAAAACTACCTTCCCCCAAAATGGGTTTTGTATCTTTGCTGTCTAAGGGCTTTTGACTGAGTTTTCTACCACCACTGTGAAACGCAGTCTGAGAGGAGATGGTGTTCGCTCTTACAGTCACAGCCAGTGGAGTGACTAGCATGGGTGGCCTTTGGAACGCCTGCCCCTGGGCTCAGAGAGGGGCCTCAGCCCTACTCAGACCCTCTTGCCTATGCTGTGGGCCTGGCCATCTCTTCTCTAAGCATTTTACCCATTATTTCTTGTTTTTATTATATTCTTATGTCAGCAGGCTATCTGCGACTCAAAGTCAGTTACCTGGGGTGCTCTGTGCCCCTTACTCATAAAGTCGGTTAGTAGCCTATGAGAGATTATCGCCAAATTAGGCAGGCTAGTTAAAGGTCCCAACCCAGTGCTAGGGGTGTAGATGGGGCTCAAATGTTGGGTCATTGTTTTATTAACTTAACAGTGAGTAGCCCAGCAGGGACTTGAGTCCGTTGAGGATATTGAGTAATTCCTTGCTTTTCCTCTTACTGTTTTCTTTTTTCTTTCCTCACTCTTAATAGTTGACACCAATGTTAAAAATAACACAAACACCAAGCACATATAAATAGACACTTTAGACAGGATGTCTTCTGTCTTTTTTAACCTGATATTTTGATAATACAAAAGTAACGCTGTTTTCTCCTCCTCGTGTGAGTCTCATTCGGCCACGGAGACAGGTTTTCGGGCCCGTTAGATCGTGCAGGCTGCTGTGCAGTGACCTTTCCGGTGAACACTGTTACTGACAGGTTGCCCGGGAGTTAGCTGAAGTATGTGTGTGGGTGAGCCCTTCGCTGCTAGGCCAGTGTTTCTGTTACCATTGTGAGCATGGAGTTCTGTAGTTACAGCTTGGCTGTTAACTCAGTAAGTGCTTGGATTCCTGCTCTCCTGTTTGATAGGATGAACGCACAGAAAACACTCAAGCCAAACTGGTTTGTTAAGATAGATACTCTTTCAGTCTAAAACTTAGGGGGAAAAAATCAACCTGATTCAGATTTTCCATGGTTCCTGTTAAAGATTTTTAAATGAGGTCTTAGGGTATTACAGGTTCCAAAGGAATGGGTTTTGTCTGCTGGAATCCTGGGGGAGGGGCGGGGGTTAGGCAGGCTTTACCTGGCTCCATAGCTGGGAGCCTGTTTCTCACCTAATCCTACTGTGGACTTCTTGTTATTAGGGGAGTGTGTTGGCTTATAAATACTGGTCTGGTCTGTCTGATGTACGCCTCTCTACTCCTCAGGGCTTAACTCCTGCGAAGGCTGCTGAGATCCTGGCCCGGGATGGCCCCAACGCCCTCACACCCCCTCCCACCACTCCTGAATGGGTCAAATTCTGTCGGCAGCTGTTTGGGGGCTTCTCCATGTTGCTGTGGATTGGAGCCATTCTTTGTTTCTTGGCTTATGGCATCCGAAGTGCTACGGAAGAGGAACCGCCAAATGACGATGTGAGTCGTGTGGCCACGGGGGCACTGTCGCCTCCTAGACCCTCTCTCTTCACACTGGGTGTGAAGCTCTGGGTGGTAGCAGCTCTGCTGAGGTGTTGGCATAGGTTGGGGCTGCCACTCGTAGGTGGCAGAGTTTAGCTCTTTGCTAAGGTGTATTATACTTGCCTAGAAAAATTTCTTTAGAAGCACTTGGAAAGATATCATTGCTTTAATAAATATAGCAGGAGAAATAGATTCACTTAAAATATTTGTAAAAGCTTCATCAAGTTAGTGACCAGAGACTGAAATTGATTTTATTGTAGACACACACACACACACACACACACACACACACACACACACCGGTCCTCAGGCTCCAGAGAAATAAACGTGAAGATATGACACACCTACACACCACACATACAGACATACACACCACATGCACACACACAACATACACCCGTCCTCAGGCTCCAGAGAGATGGACGTGCAGATGTGAGTTTCCTATTTCTGCAGCCATGGCCGCTCCAGCTAGAGTTGTGGGGCTAAGAGTCTTGTCTGCTTCCTTCCAGCTGTACCTCGGTGTGGTGCTGTCTGCTGTAGTCATCATAACTGGCTGCTTCTCCTATTATCAAGAAGCGAAAAGTTCCAAGATTATGGAATCTTTCAAAAACATGGTCCCTCAGGTACCTGCTGCTTTGTCCTTCCTTTTTGAGAGATTTGGATGGCTCTCACTACAAAGATTAATGTGGAGTTAAGGTACTCTGAGTATGAAGTGATGCTGTCTAAGCAGTTTCTAGTGGGAACGGCTCTAGGGTAACTCTTGGAGCTGCAGTGTTTTTATATAGTGAATGGTATCTTTGCTGTAGGCTTGGGTAACTTGGGATAAGTTCACTTGTAACTTGGGTGTCTTACGTTGAACTTAACCCTTTCCTTGTTGGTATCCGTCTAATGGTGTCCACCGTCTCCCCTTCCAAAGCAAGCACTTGTGATTCGGAATGGTGAGAAGATGAGCATCAACGCAGAAGACGTCGTAGTCGGCGATCTGGTGGAGGTGAAAGGTGGAGACCGGATCCCTGCTGATCTCAGGATCATCTCTGCAAACGGCTGCAAGGTAGGTTGTCGGGAGACCTCTGGCTAGCTCTGCTCAGTAGGCAGAGAGAACTGAGGGTCGCAGTAGCCCGTGGTGAGCCCGAGTACCCACCCTGCACCTACTCTTTACACACAGGTGGATAACTCCTCACTCACGGGGGAGTCGGAACCCCAGACTCGGTCCCCAGATTTCACCAACGAGAACCCCTTGGAGACAAGGAACATCGCCTTCTTCTCAACCAACTGCGTGGAAGGTAGGCTATGTCAGGCGCTCTTAGGCATGACTTAGTATTTACTGTGGGTGTTGAGAGAGGGAGAGAGAGAGGGGGGGGGGAGATAAGCACAATTCCTCCTTTTGCTGGTTCTGTTCTGACAACTTCCCTCGACACAGAGCAGAGAGGCTTTACCTGCTGCCAGGAAGGCCCAAAGAGTCTTCCCTTCCCTCACACAGTGCTCTGTACTGATAGCAGCCGGCCAGCTTGGCCCCGGCTCTCCTGGCAGTGTGTGGCAATCCTTTCACCAGAGATTCTGCTTTGAAACAGACAGCAAGTTATCCAGAGAGCTCGGCCTTATTAGGACAGAAGTCTGTGCGTTTCTATTCTGTCTCTTTTCAAAACCAAGCCCATTCTCTGGCCTGGCTGACCGTTTCCCTTCCCCGACTCTTAAGGAACTGCACGTGGTATTGTCGTGTACACTGGAGATCGAACTGTGATGGGCAGAATCGCCACACTTGCTTCCGGCTTGGAAGGGGGCCAGACACCCATTGCTGAAGAAATCGAACATTTCATCCACCTCATCACGGGTGTGGCTGTGTTCCTGGGGGTCTCTTTCTTCATCTTGTCCCTGATTCTTGAGTACACCTGGCTGGAGGCTGTCATCTTCCTCATTGGTATCATCGTAGCCAACGTGCCCGAAGGTTTGCTGGCCACTGTCACGGTAAGATGCCCCGGACAGCAGCAGTCACCATCACTCAGATCAGCTTGTGTGGGTGCAGGACTCTGCCATGAGCCTCTTGTGCAGTTTCTAACTTCTATATTTATGCTCTGTATTTGCCTGTGTCACCTTTTGTTCCAAATTGCATGGTAAACTTTGACAGAGAGAACATCAGCCTAGGTTTATCAGAACCCCAAAAGCATAGCATTGTTCTTAAGTTACCATGTAAGTTAGAACAGGACAGTGGAGGAAAATAAAAACTTAGAGGTCATTATGGGGGATCCACTTGATAAATTTTGTTATTTTGTGTGTGTGGGGGGGGGGGGAATGGGAGGACGTTCCCACCATCCTCATGAGGTTTTACTATCCTGACTTCAGGAGAAGGTTGGGGAAATTGAATTTTAAACAGATTTCTTCCATATTAGGGTGTAGTGGGATCTGTGTGGCACTGCCCGCCTGGCTGAGTGACGTCCTCTCTTGTCTGCCCTGTCTGTAGGTATGCCTGACACTCACTGCCAAGCGCATGGCCAGGAAGAACTGCCTGGTCAAGAACTTGGAAGCTGTGGAGACCCTGGGGTCCACTTCTACCATCTGCTCAGACAAAACTGGAACTCTGACTCAGAACCGGATGACAGTGGCCCACATGTGGTTTGACAATCAAATCCATGAAGCTGACACCACGGAGAATCAGAGCGGTAAGACTGGGCCACCTCACCCCTCAGCACCTGCTCGCCTTGCACGTGTGGGCACAAGTGTGCTGTCGCGCCCATGTGGAGGTCGGAGGGCAGCTTACAGGATGCAGGTTCCAGAGATCCAGGCCAGATTATCATGCGAGGCAGCAAGAGAGTCTTCTCTCTCGGAGCCATCTTGCCAGCCCCACTTGCATTTTATTGATTGATTGATTGTTGATTGATTGAGCTCATAGCAGTGTTTTTTAGATTGATAATTTATTGCGTGTGTGTGTGTGTATAAATTAATTTGCCCAATGCGTGCGACTGAGAACCACTACAAGCTAATGCGTTTAAGGAGGAAGTGAGATTTATCATTTTGGGTTTTTGTGGGACTTCAACAGCATTCAGAGTTAACCAGTCTTGGGGCTAGATAGATGGTTTAGTTAAGAAAGTGTTTGCTGAACTTGTAGAGGACCTGGGTTTGGTTCCTAGAAGCTATGTCAGGACAGCTCACACAGCTGCCTGTAACTCCAGTTCCTGGAGATTGATGCCTCTCACCTCTCTGAGCGCCTGCTTGCTCCTGGACACATCAGTTCATGCAGGCACCCACACAGAAACACACACATAAGTTAAATTAATTTTTAAAAAGTCAACACATCATTTTCCGGTCGTGTCTTCTTGTTTCCATCAGGGGTCTCCTTTGACAAGACGTCAGCCACCTGGTTCGCTCTGTCCAGAATTGCTGGTCTCTGTAACAGGGCAGTGTTTCAGGCAAACCAAGAAAACCTGCCTATTCTTAAGGTATACCCCAGAACTGCTCTTGCTTGTTTGGGGCGGGGGTGGAGGTAAGGGTATCGTCACTACGTAAGAATAGCCACCGTTCTTTCTAAACAGCACCTTACCTTTGTGTGTAGAAAGCCAACCTCGCTGAAGAACGCTTGAGAGCTTTTATGGGAATCTTTGCTCCGAACAGCAAAGATTGTCTTGCCTGGAGCTCTGAAGTGCTTTCAGGGGCCACAATCTGTCAGTTGGGCAAACGGGGGGGGGGGGGGGGG
>NW_026067977.1:2562896-2643910 GCF_014885135.2 Alexandromys fortis | reverse complement strand
ACACTAGATTGCAGCAAATCCCTTAGGCCACTTGTGTGCCTAAAATAGCTCAGGTATTTCCCTTATCTCACTTGTCCTTAGCTTGCTTACTAATGATGCAAAAATAAGATCGAGCACAGTCTCGGCCTTCTGGAATGCTCACGGAGTCTGTGACAGTGCCGTTCCTGAAGGACCGTGGGTTACAGATGTCAAGGAGCTGTGTGGGGCTCCCTGGGCTCCATCTGTCCTCCGCGAAGCTGTTTGCCTGTGGGGTTCTCTGTATAAACGCAGTTGCCAAAGCAAGTACAGCTCGGATGAGTCTGAGGTGGCTTCTCCTGTGAGGCTAGGTTTTGCTCGTTCTTGGAAGGCAGTTTGCTTGGCGTTGGGTTGAAACTGGTTTAAAACGTGATGCTCTTTGTCTTGGGAGTCACACTGAAGATGGCTGCTTTGTGCTTTGCCTTACCTCAAAGGAGGCATTTTTTTATCTTTCCTGACCAAAAAAAAAAAAAAAACTAAGGCGATTTTTCAAGAGGTGTTTGAAATATTTGGGTAACCAACTGAGCTATGTCAATAGCATTACTAACCCCTCCGTAGCAAGGTTTCTAGGAGTAACTTCGGTCTGTTCAATAGGCCTTTTCTTTTTTCTTAAAAGTGATCGCCACCACCACCACCACTCTTCTTACCCAGGCTTGCTGTCCTTGTGTGTCCCTTTGCTCACCTGAGGGTCCAGGCTTTCGCGTCAGAGGTCTAAACTGTTCACCTGCGTAGAAGTTGGTTACAGGTAGAACTGCTTAGGAGGACAAGATAGCTGCGTGACAGAGCAAGCAGATCGTGGAAAGCATAGGTGTGTGTCCCCAAAGTGAAGACAGCCACTGAAATGCCAGCTGACCGTGCTACCGCCAGAGCTGTGAGAGTCAGTCAGCCCAGGTGGTTTGTTTTTTCTACAACTGAATTAGGTTAAGAGCACGGAACCTTTTGCTTTGCCCTTGACACAGTTTGCCTAGCTCTGAACTCTGAGCCATTTAACTTTAAAGTCTGGGCCAATGAATGATAGTAGAGTGTTTGCGTTAGGGTGGCTTTTTTTTTTTTTCCATACTTAGAGCCAGCAATGTTCAGTTGTGAATAGAAGTGTTGACTGTGAGGCTTTTTAGCTTGAAAATAGACTGAGCAGGTTAGGAGGGTGTGCTGGCAGCCGGGCGTTCACCTGAAGCTGAGGTGGGTGGGGCTGGAGTTTAGATTTGCCTGAGGCGCCTGGGTCTCTCCTCCACCTGTTTTCTCTGCCACGGAGGAGACTGGAGTCCATCCAGAGTTCTTTCTGGTTCCCAGCGATGCCTTGTGAATCAGCCTGGCCTGGGCATTAACAGGCGCTGTCTCTCTGTTCCCAGCGGGCAGTCGCCGGAGACGCCTCCGAGTCGGCGCTCTTAAAGTGCATTGAGGTCTGCTGTGGCTCCGTGATGGAGATGCGGGAGAAATATGCCAAGATAGTGGAGATTCCCTTCAACTCCACCAACAAGTACCAGGTGTGTAGATCTGGGCCGCCACACGGGGCAGGCTGGGGGAGGTGAGCTAGAGGAAGAGGTGCTCTCCACTCAGGCTCTACAAGGTCTCCCTTTAAATTTGAAAGTCTCCTTTTACTTGAATATCATAGGAGAAATGAAGCCTCTCTCTGGGTGCTGTTGGGGACCTTGGAGTTGGGGACTTAAAAGGGGAGGGAGAATCTGGGTACACAAGCAGTAGCCAACATCTTGGTTCTCCAAGAGTTCTGGAGGTTTGCCTCTGTGAGCATGCTTACAGAAGATGCCTGTTCACACGTGAACTTAGACACAGTGCAATGCTCGCTTCTTTTTCTCGTCTGTAGCATGCATCCTGTATCATGAGATATTTAACGGGTTCAGAAAGGAGACCTTAGCTTGTTATACTAGCCTGTAAATATTATACTGGCTTTTCTTGGCTGGTTAGGAGAGCCTGGACTGCCACATGCACCCACCTAATGATTCTTCCTAAATAACCTTCACAGTTGTCCATTCACAAGAACCCAAACACGTCCGAGCCTAAACACCTACTGGTGATGAAGGGTGCCCCAGAAAGGATCCTGGACCGCTGCAGCTCCATCCTCCTCCACGGCAAGGAGCAGCCACTGGACGATGAGCTGAAAGACGCCTTCCAGAATGCCTACCTGGAACTCGGAGGCCTTGGAGAGCGTGTGCTAGGTATGCAAGACAGCCACGGCAGTCACCTATCTCTGTGTCCTCTGGACATTCTTCTAGTTCTTTCTGGGGCTATCTGGCTGCTGCTGCTGCTGCCTTTTTTTTTTTTTTTCTTTTTTGGCTTATATTGTTTAAATCAATGTGTGGTGGAGGCATAGTGGTTATATTGGGAGATGGAGTCTTGCTGATTTGCTACTGACCTGTACTTAGACCCATGGCCTCGTGATGGTCAGTTCTGGATGTGGGGTGGGAGTAGGGGCTTTATAAATCTGACCTCTTTGTTATGGCCATGGTCTGTAAGCTTAGTTAAAATCTGTTAATTTTTGGTGTGCCTGGGATGACTGTGCATGGCCCATGGGACTTGACCACTCCACTCATAAGACCAGCAGCAAACTAAAAGCCAGGATCCTTCCTGGCTATTGTAGCTGACAGCTCTTGAGGCTTAGAAATCCATTTTGCCCACTCTTCAATGTATTTGGGCAAGTGGCACTCACAGTATTTTATGTGTTGATAGCTACAAATCCATTATTGATTCTTTCTGGTAGGATAATTGAGAACCGATCGCTTGGTCGATTTCTCTGGGTCACACACCCTTTCTGAAAAGCTAACCCATAGAGGCAATGTTTCTCTCCCTTGTCTGCCCAAATGAAAGATTAATTACCATCCTCTCTGAAGTCATTTTACCTTTTGGCTCTCGCCAACCCCAAGAAAGAAGGATGCAGTCTTCTTGAGCCTGCATAGCACTTCTTATTCCACACTGAGCATCACACGGTCCTGAAGGCAGAGGCAGGAGTGATACAAGCAGACGGTGCAGTTCCAGCAGGATGTCTGCTCTGCGTTCATCTTCAGAGCAGCTCCTATGAATGCCCATGTTGGCACTCAGCAACACGTGACTAGATAGGAAGAGATGCCCTCAGTTTACCAGATAATCATAGGCGCTGGGCGGCCTGATGGGCTGCTACTAAAACTAGTCTTGTCAGTCCAGTGTTTCTCCATGTGGAATATTCCTGTTCCTTGATAGTTCTTCCTTGTGGATTCTGTCCTTCAGCCATTTTTGTTTTGTTTCACTGACTCTGTATTATTCATAAACTAGACTCTTCCACATGAAACATCCTGCTCAAGGCAGTCAGGGTGGATAATGGGCTCAGTGGTCCCTCACTGTCTACAGCACTGGAACCCTCGTGGGTGCCCTTTGCAGGGATGATGGTCTGCAGTGGTCCCTCACTGCCTACACCACTGGAACCCTCATGGGTGCCCTGCCGTCTTTTGCAGGTTTCTGCCACCTCCTTCTGCCTGATGAACAGTTCCCGGAAGGCTTCCAGTTTGACACTGATGAAGTCAATTTCCCTGTGGATAACCTCTGCTTTGTGGGTCTTATCTCCATGATCGACCCTCCTCGAGCTGCTGTCCCCGATGCTGTGGGCAAGTGCCGCAGCGCTGGAATTAAGGTAGGGCCTAAGTGTTTCATGGTTCTGTCACAGTTCCCTACCAGTGACTGTTTCCCCAGATCGAGGCAGCTACTTTCTCTTTTGCCGTCCCTGTCAGTTTCTCATCTCCAAAGCTTTGGGTGCAGCCCTGAAGAATCAGACACTATTAAAGTTCTGGATAAAGAACAGATGTGAAGTTGGGGGTGGGGGTGGAAAGCACCTTACTTTTGGTAAAAGGAAACAAATGATGTAAAAGAAAAGTCAAAAAAAAAAAAGGAGGTTTAAATTTGGAAATGCAGTGGATGGTGCATCCCTAGTGTTCTCAACCGACTTTTCGGTGACTTGTTCTCTGTCTTTTCTGGGCTCAATATTGTATTGTGTTTACTGTGTTGTTTCCACTGTTTCACGCTTACAAAAATACTTCATTGAGAAGCTTGATAGAAATGATTCTCCCTAGGGCTGGAGAGATGGCTCAGAGGTTAAGAGCGTTGCCTGCTCTACCAAACGTCCTGAGTTTAATTCCCAGCAACCACATGGTGGCTCACAACCATCTGTAATGGGGTCTGGTGCCATCTTCTGGCCTGCAGGCATACACACAGACAGAATATTGTATACATAATAAATATTTTTTAAAAAAAGAAAGAAAGAAATGATTCTCCCAGTACTTTGTTTCTTTTAAAGGCTATTTTTCTAAATGTTAAAACAAGTAGGAACATGGGCAGGGGACATGACTTAGTGGTAAAGAGGTCTTACTGCTCTTGCATGGGAGCTGAACGTGGTTCCCAGCACCCCACATCATGCAGCTCAGAGCCAGCTGTGCCTCAGGCTCCAGGGGATCTGATGCCTCTGGCTTCCCAGGACTCCTGCACTGTGCTCTCCCTCACCTCCTGACACAGACTCATGTAAACACAATTAAATTCTCTAACTGTTCTCCTTCAGAATTGTGTGAGTATGGAGTACTAACCAGCAGTATACACACCTTTATCTATACACACCTTTGCCTATACACACTTTTACCTAGACACACCTTTGCCTTAGTAAATTGGATTTTTATGTTTCTGTAAAAAGATGTGATTTATGCAATATGATGTGATCAGGTGTCATAGAATCTTGGTTTGGGGCTGTGGTTTCTTTTCTTAAATACATGTTTATAATTTCTGGTGAGTTGATGCATATTGTCCAATTTCCTGTTTCAGGTCATCATGGTCACAGGAGACCATCCAATCACAGCCAAAGCCATTGCCAAGGGTGTGGGTATCATCTCGGAAGGCAATGAAACTGTGGAAGACATTGCTGCCCGCCTCAACATTCCCGTGAACCAGGTGAACCCCAGGTACAGCAGGATCTGAAATACAGTTTCTTCTCGGCTCTGGACTGCTTGGTTTCTTGGCATGCACCTGTGCTATCAGAATGTGACCTTGTTGTTCAGAGGGAGACAGCCACACTAACCCACGTGGAACTTGCTCTTCGGGGTGCTTGTTACAGTGATGTCATGAAGAACTTGGAAGTGGAGGCTCAGAAGTGTTTGGGGTGCCTAGAACTGGAGAAGTCAGATAATAAATAGTCTGAACTAGCTTCTGGTCCAAAGCTGTTAGCCACTGGACTATTAGTGTCCAGTCGGTTTCTGGGTCCACTTGGAGAAAATTAAATGAGAAAGGACAATTGATCAGATAACTTAGACAGTAAGGATGAGAAATAGCATTAAAGTGAAACGGGTAATAGAAGGCCAGTGAGGTGGCTCAGGGTGAAGGTATTTGCCATTCTATCCTCATACTGAGTTTGATACCCGTAGCACGTATGCAGGTAGAAGGACAAACAATTGCAAGATGTTGCTCTCTGATCTTCACATGTGTGGCTTGGCATGCATTCCTGTGTAGACACATCATGCACATGTATGTATGTGTACACACACAATTAAAAAGCAGATAGCTGAGCCACATTAGTTTTGTCTTCATTCTGTTACCGGTCTATGGCTTTCTCTCCCTAATTTGGGTTAGGAGAGGTTTTTCTCAGCTCTGCTGTTTCTAAAAGCGTGTCGGTGTTATTTCAGTCTGTCTGATAGAGATGGGGAGGGGGGAGTGGGAAGCAGGCCCGCCACAGGTGGCTGTGAGTCTTGAGTGGGCGAGCTATGTGCCAGTCTGCAAATCCTGAATGAAACCAGCTCTTAAGGGACAGGGAAGTCCTTTGGGGCTTGGTTCTGTTTCTGAGGTGCTGTGTGAATGGATGGTGACCTTGGTTACTTTCCCGGTCCCAATTCTAGAGATGCCAAGGCCTGTGTGGTACACGGAAGTGACTTGAAGGACATGACCTCTGAGGAGCTGGATGACATTTTGCGGTACCACACAGAGATCGTGTTTGCCAGGACCTCTCCTCAGCAGAAGCTCATCATCGTGGAGGGCTGCCAGAGACAGGTCAGTGAGCTGCAAGAGTCGGGGCCCGGGTCCCCAGGTCCAGCAGCAGGTCAGTGAGCTGCAAGGGTCAGGGCCCAGGCCCCCAGGTCCAGCAGCAGGTCAGTGAGCTGCAAGGGTCAGGGCCCAGGCCCCCAGGTCCAGCAGCAGGTCAGTGAGCTGCAAGGGTCAGGGCCCGGGTCCCCAGGTCCAGAGGCAGGTCAGTGAGCTGCAAGGGTCGGGGCCCGGGTCCCCAGGTCCAGCAGCAGGTCAGTGAGCTGCAAGGGTCGGGGCCCGGGTCCCCAGGTCCAGAGGCAGGTCAGTGAGCTGCAAGGGTCAGGGCCCAGGTCCCCAGGTCCAGCAGCAGGTCAGTGAGCTGCAAGGGTCGGGGCCCGGGTCCGGGTCCCCAGGTCCAGTGACAGCAGAGCAAAGTGGAGAGAGAGAACAGGCTCTTTGTGTCTGTGTGGCAGAGAGTTCCAGGCATAGGAAGAGTGACTCAGCCGTGATGTGGTGATAGAAGCCTGGGGCCTGTCCATAGTGTAGCCCGGAGCTAAGCCTCAGTGGAGTCTCCAGGAGCAGCAGGATGGGGTCCTAGTGTCTTCAGTGGAAGTGGAGGTTTCCAGGAAACCCTTCCCTAACTTATAACCATTATTGTACCTGCAAGAATGGGACTTACCCAGGGCCACTTACCAGGGTCACTCCACCAAGTAGTCCAGGTTAAATAGGGAGAATATGCTTGTCGTTGTGGGTGGGACCTGTGTGAGCCCTGGGACAGGATAGTTCCCAAACTCCGTGCAGCCTCCGTGAGCTAGGAAGGGAGCTATAATCTGCTGACTGCCTCTCCCTTCCTTTCATCCCTGCAAAGAAATGGGGCTTTATTAACCCTCTCCTCCTTCTCTGGGCAGGGTGCCATCGTGGCCGTCACGGGGGATGGTGTCAATGACTCTCCGGCTTTGAAAAAAGCAGATATTGGGGTTGCCATGGGGATCGTGGGCTCAGATGTGTCCAAGCAAGCTGCTGACATGATTCTCCTGGATGACAACTTCGCCTCCATCGTGACTGGAGTGGAGGAAGGTGAGAGCACTTCTGGGGGGCCTCCCCAACAGGCAGGCAGGGCGCCTTGACTCTTGCTTTCAGTTTCTTGTCAGCCCGTCTCCTCAGCCGTACAATAAAAATGTCTTCCTTTCTAGGTCGTCTGATCTTTGATAACTTGAAGAAATCCATCGCTTACACCCTCACCAGTAACATTCCAGAAATCACCCCCTTCCTGATATTTATTATTGCAAACATTCCACTGCCCCTGGGGACTGTGACCATCCTCTGCATTGACTTGGGCACTGACATGGTACGTGAGTGTCATGGCCACACATGTGGTGGTAACATGTCCGCATGTGCTGCTGCCAGCTTCCATTGTTCCCGGGACCTGTAGGGCTGTGGCATCATTGGCTCAGTGCCGGTTGTCATCAGGACAGTTGTCCACATTGACTTAGCAGAAAAGAAGTCTCACTTTTGTATCCATTTACTCAAAAAAAACACTGGATTCCCTAATAGTGTGTTCCATGTGCTTACAAACAGCAGCAAAAAAAACCATTTGGAAAAAAAAAAAAGAGGCCAAGGGACTAGATAGATTGCTCAGTGGTCAAGAGCGCCTGCCAGGCCTCCCGCTCAACATGCACTCACAAATCTTTTTTTTTTTCCTTTTTCTTTAAGAGGGAGCAAGAATTTTAATACCTACTCACCTCTCCTTCTTACCTCCCCCAGGTTCCCGCCATCTCCCTGGCCTATGAACAGGCCGAGAGCGACATCATGAAGAGACAGCCCAGAAATCCCAAAACCGACAAACTTGTGAATGAGCGTCTGATCAGCATGGCCTATGGGCAGATTGGTGAGCCTTGCCCCTCTGTGGAACAGTCACTGGGGGGGGGGGGGGGGGGGGGGGGGGGGGGTTTTTGGGGGGGGGGGGGGGGGGGGGGGGGGGGGGGGGGGGGGCGGGGCTGAGGGGATATTTTCTGTCTGGGATGAGCTGTGACAGGGTTCAGACTGGAGAGCCACAGATGAGGAGGTAGTGCAGCCATAGAGTCAGGCCCTGGGTTCGATTCTGAGTGTGCAGTGAAGGGAGATGGGGACCAGACTGGAGTCTCTCTGCCGTGGGAGAACTGGTGGTTTTGGGGAAAACTCTACTCTTTACTGGGAGCAGCCTTCCTCGCGGAGCCCTGTGGTATCAGGTGCCTGGCTCTGCACTCCTCAACTCAGGCAGCTCTCCGTGGTGGTAGGAGAAGGGATCAAGCTCCTCTGTCTCATTGGGATGGGGGATTTGACACCAAAAGTTTGCTCAGTGGGTCCTCTCCAAATGATGGTTCTCCCTACCCTCATCTCTCATTGGTTTCTGCTCCAGCAGCGTGGCCAGCCATCCGATCTGGGGGACAGAAAATACAAACACCCTCACTTTTAATGCCTTTCTCCTTCAAAAGAGCATAAAGAAGCCACCATAAGTGACTTGATCTTGTTATCAGTTAGGCCTGTGAACACCTGGGAGGGGTAACATGGATTAGCATCTTACAGAAATTATGACCAACTTCCATGAGATAACTACTGGTCACAGAGCAGCGGAGAGTGTCTCACATCTTTGAGGGAGATGTAGTTTTGAGAGAAAGATGGCTCTGCTCTGGAGAACTTGGGGTGTCTTGTCTTGATTGGGCGACAGGAGGAAAGGAGTGGTCAGAAGATGTCTCAGGGGCTAGCAAAGTGGCAATGTGTGGAAGTCTTGAAATAGGAGAGAAACCATGAATTTTTTTTTTTGATTAGAAAGCAAGAAAGCTGATTTCTTGTAAGGTTTGTGCCCTGACGAAAGCAACAGGCGGCGAGAGAAGGAAGACCTCTGTTTGCCAACTCTCAGAGAGTAGAGGGGCCTTGAGCCCAATGTGCCCAACATGCTCCCTCCCAGCCCTCGGCCCACAAGAGACAGTGGCTGGCATGTCTTCTTGTGCTGTGCCCTAATCAATCAGTGATCCAGAAAACCCACCCCCACTTCTGCCCTCAATGCCCTGGGGCTGCTGGGGTGATGGGCTGAAGAGGGGGGCCGTGGGTGAGGGCTAGCACTCAGGTGGTTTTTCTAACACAGGTATGATCCAGGCCCTGGGAGGCTTCTTCACTTACTTTGTGATTCTGGCCGAGAACGGTTTCCTCCCCTTTCACCTGCTGGGCATCCGAGAGACCTGGGATGACCGCTGGATCAACGATGTGGAAGACAGCTATGGGCAGCAGTGGGTAAGTACTGTTTACTGGGATGGAAGCCAGTGCTCCTCCAGCCCTGAGGACTGGCAGCGCTGCCACCAACTGTGTGGGGGAAGAGCCAGGTCTAAGGCACCTGCTTCCCCTTCCAGACCTACGAGCAGAGGAAGATAGTGGAGTTCACCTGCCATACGGCCTTCTTCGTCAGTATTGTGGTGGTGCAGTGGGCTGACTTGGTCATCTGCAAGACCAGAAGGAACTCTGTCTTCCAGCAGGGGATGAAGTAAGTTGTGAAGGGCACAGAAAAAAGGACCTGGTAATTTATTTATAAATGCATCTTCACAATAAGCCAAACATCTGACACCCATGCCCAAGTTCCTGGACTCTCCATCAGACGTGTCCAGCCTGAATCAAACTCAAGATACCTGTGAATAGAGCCCAACCAAAAGTTCAAGTTTACTTAAAGAGTTTTTAGGTTTTTTTTTTTTTCTCAATCCTCCCCCCACCTGCAGTTCTCAGTCTCTTTGTAGATGACAAGATGTTGCAATGTCAGAATGCTGGACACACCCAGAGTAGAATGCTCAGCCCTCCCCATCCGACCCATCAGATCTTGCTGAAAGCTGACAATTTAGGTGCTGATCTGCCCCCCCCCACACACACACACATAGCATTAAAGGAGAAATCTGTATTTATTTGCAACGTGTAAACTTTGGTCTCCCTTGAATTTTAGGAACAAGATCTTAATATTTGGCCTCTTTGAAGAGACGGCCCTTGCTGCTTTCCTGTCCTACTGCCCTGGGATGGGCGCTGCCCTTAGGATGTATCCCCTCAAGTAAGTTGGGCCTCTTGCATTCCAAAAGGTGCAGTCATAGTTTATGTGGCTTTTCCCCTCGTGCCGTGTATGAGCGCCTATTCTCGCTTGGGCTTCTGACTGGTGTGTGTAAGAGTTCCTCTGTACTGGAAGGCAGGAAAGCCAGATCCACCAGTAAACCAGACAGCAGATAGAGACCTGCCAGGGCCGAGGATTTGGCCCAAGGTGATACTGCACAAGCTCTGGTTTCTTGAAACTGCTCAACAGCAAACTGTTGAGCCTTCAGGTCCTCTGCTGTCACTGTCCAGCTGTCCTTAGAGCTGTTCTGGACTTTGAAGGCTCAGGCTCAGGTCCTGTTTGCTTGCCCAAGTCTTGTGTCACCCCTTCACCTTCCTGGAGGCTTCCAAAGGAGTTTGGAGAGGATCCGGGGTTCCTTTGCCCTCCCACTCAGTCAGTCGTGGGTGGAACTGAGCAGTTAGAAAGTCGATCCAAGTCATTCTGTGTTCAGAAGCAGACCGGCCTTCAATGTAGAGAATGACTTTGTGCTTTTCTTAGGCCTCAGTTCTTAACGAGCAGGGTTCACCAAGAAGTCTGACAGCCGGTGGAAACTTCCACATGTGTTTGCCGCTGTCCAGTGATGGTTGAGGTTGAGCAGCTACAACTTGATTAATCATGTTGAGCTGCAGAACATGGCGCTCTTCCAACACAAGAGCCTTTGAGAGCATCAGTCTCTTGCGTTCCACCCACTCCTGCCATTGCTCACACTCATCTGGACCATCTCTCACACTGGCCTCGTGCCAACACTTCCCTCCACTGATCTCATCTTTGAATCAGTACCCTTTGGTCACATCAGATGTATGCAGGCATAGTCTATGGTGCAAGGTGAGACTGGCATCCAGGGTGTGTCTCATGGCCTGTCCAAGTCCATGGTAGCCGCTTCACTATTACCCTCTCTGCTTATGTCTTTGGTAAGGATGCTCCCACCCAACCCAACACACCCAATAGTCTTTGGGGCTGAAGTCCTTGGAGTTATCTCCATGTGCTCTTGCCCTCCTGATCCTGGCCTCTCATATCTCTTTGTTGGCTTGCTGTTTTTATATCAGGTTCCATAGTAGCCTGCAGAACATCAGATGTAAGAAATGCCCAGGTTGGATTACATTGGCCTGAGCCTTGCTGAATGGGGGGAGGGAAGAAGAGGTCACAGGTTTCTGAACAGCTAGCTGGGAAGTGCCAGTGAGGAGTAGAGCCTCAGGACTTTGCCACTTTCCAGGCACTTGGGACCTTTTGTGACCTCACTTGCTTCTGACAACTTCTACTCGATTTGGTTGGTGCTCCTGCTCCTCTTAAGGCATATAGGAAGGCAAGACGGCAAAGCTGGCAGGGCAGGGCTTCCTCTTTTGTTTACCCAGGAGCCCGTAGTCAAGGAAGCCTGGTGCCTGCTGGGAGCCCGTCTCGACCGGGTGGCAACCTTTCCAGGCCTCTTGAAGACCTTTCTTGTCTGTTGGGGCTCTACTTCTTAGTCCCCAGGTCTGGGAACTCAAAACGCAGCTAGTACTCCCAGATTCCAGGGCTGGAGAGCAAGGTTAGGGTCTGAATAAACTGGCTTTGACCCACACTGGTGGTTCTTTGTCTGCGAATGCCAGGGCAGGAGACAAATGCACTTGAGAGCTTAAGGACTTTGGGAAAGGAAGAAAGAAAATGTTTGGTCACTCCCAGATTGTCAGCAGAAAGTACAGTCGGCTCCACCCGGTTCTTGGGGAAGCTGTTGGGCTTCCTTCATGAAGCGCAGCCTGTAAATGACCCCATAGCTCAGGGTGGCGAGTCAGCTGATGGTTCCCTCATCATTTGGAGACGTGCGCTCTCTCTGTCTTCCTGTGAACTGGTTCGTGTGTCTAACTTGATGCCTGATTTTACTTGCAGACCTACGTGGTGGTTCTGTGCCTTCCCCTACTCCCTCCTCATCTTCGTGTATGACGAAGTGCGGAAGCTCATCATCAGACGGCGCCCTGGCGGTAAGTGAGGCCTCCTCTGCGGCAGTTCACAGCCGTGCCTTCCACATTGAGAACCAAATTAAGGCCCTTACAGATTATAGTTTTTAAGACTTTAAAAAGTAAGAACCAAACATAATGTAAAGAAATCTTGGCATAAACCTAATAATAACACAGTTTTCCTAGAGAGAGCTAATTTGCTACAACTGAGATCTCAGACGCGCACGTGTGCGCACGCGCGCACACACACACACGCGTGCACACACTTTGCACACTCACACACACACAATCCCTAAGGATTTAAGGGGTCCCTGTCCTGGTTTTTCCCGAAAGCAGACTCACTGTACGTGTCTCTCTCTCCCTCTCTCTTAGGCTGGGTGGAGAAGGAGACCTACTACTAGCCCACTGCCCTGCACGCCATGGAGCACCATGCCGCACACTGCACCCACCCCCACCCCCCCTTTGTGTACTTCAAGTCTTGGAGCTCGGAACTCTACCCTGGTAGGAAAGCACCAAAGCATGTGGGGAGCCAGACGTCCTGGAATGAAGCATGTAGCTGTAACGGGGGGCGGGGGGAGGGCTGCCTGAAAACACCCTGTACAGGAACGACAGTGGGGAAGGTTTATATGTGCCTTTTTTGTTTTTGTAAAAAAGGAAAACCTGGAAAGACTGAAAGATTACGTTTTATATCTGGATTTTTACAAATAAAGATGGCTATTATAATGGAACTTGGCCTTGTGTCCTTGTCGTTCCTTGGGTCCAGTGGTTGTGCTGATGAGCAGTGTGTGTGTTTCCACGTGTGGATCCCCAGGCCAGCAGCTCGTTCTCCCGGGGCTTGTTAGGAAAGGCAGCCCAGCCCTGACGAGGCTGACAGTATGGTTAATAAGCTCCCCAGGTGACTGACACCCACATCTGAGAGCCTGGGGCCGAGAGGAAACTGCCCCTTCTTTGGATGCACGAGCTTCCCTGTCCAATTCTCCTAGGCACTGTCTGGTTATTGTAGCTACAGCGCCACCTGTTCTTGGTTCTTGGCTGCTTAGCAGGGACACTTCACTGAGTGATTTCCTGTCCTCAGTTAGCTGAGGCCTACGCAGCTCTCAGTCCCTCAGGCCTTCTGCTTGCCCTGTACATCCAGCAGAGCTCCGAGAACCTCAGGCCCAGTTTATCTAAGAGGGAAAGCCCACACGGCTGTCTGGCCTATGTGCTCTGGTGCTGAGTCTGTGGAGTCCTCCCTAAGCCAGCAGCAGCAGTTCAGGAAGTGACTCCATGCCACGAGGCCTTGAGGGAAAGATGACCGGTTCCGGGTGTTTCAGGGTCATGTGGAACAGCATCCCTGCTTTCAAGGGCCTTGACTCCTAAGCAGGGTTGTTAATGGCACTCTGGCTGTCACCGCCACTTCCCAGGAAATATGACAAGCTGGCTCACCTCTAGTTCCAAATGGTGGCCATCATCTGCCAGATGATGTGTGCTTTTCTGAGAGGCCTTAATCCGTCAGACATGTTTCTGGACTGCTCTGACTTGTGTATGGGGAAGCAAATGCCTCATTTTCCCCACTGCTAGCTACCACCAGAGCTTCAAGACTGGTGGGGAAGGGGGCATCTTGGTCTGTCTCCTACCTTGAACTCTTTGCTGAATGATGCAAGCAAGACATATGCAACAAGAGAAGTCTCAACCCAGCATGGAAACTGGGATGAAGCAAGCAGAAGACCCTGGGATTAGAGGGCTCTGGGCAAGGGCTGCTGGGAGTCTCTAGGGTGACTGCCAGGAACAAGTCCTCCCTGTGTGCTTAGACTGCCACAGGCCTTTCTGTCCCAACCTTGACCCTTTGTGTGTCTGCTTTCTGTCACTCCTGGGTGTTGGTCCGTGAGAGTACACTATGATGATGAAGGTCACTGCTATTTCCAGATTTGAGTCAGCCTGATACCTTGGGCCTTTTCTGGAAGGACAGCTTGCTGCTGGTCAGCCTCTGTGCTGTTTTAATTTGGGAAATACCTTCAAGGGAGACGTTCTCCTGAGCCTCCATCCTAGTCCACCAGGACCTCTCTGCCCTCTTGTTTCACACGCACTTGGCATTGGATGAGCCATAGCCAAATAGAAAAAACAAAAGAAGCTAAGTCGCCTGCGGTTCCGGCCAAGCAAGTGTCCTAGCAGGTAGGGCTAACCATCCTTGTGAAAAGAATTGCCAGGCTATCAGCCCTCCCTCTTTACACTGCGGGAGCCAATCAGGACTCTCTCTGGGACATCACAGAAACAGCTAAGGGTGACCTCAGTGACCAGACAACTGTTCCCTACAGACTTGCATTTGAACCTGCCCTGACCACCCTTTGCAGTGTTCCCTAAGGTTTCAGGCCACATTTCCGCTTGCTTTAAATGAGATAGTTCTCCTGAATCTTAATCCTGAAAGGCAACCCTGTCGAATGTGCTCTCTCTGGACAGTGACGCCATCCATCACTGCTGCCCAAGTCAACAACCTGGAGCTATAGAGACCTCTTCCCCCCCCATGCTGAGGCAATCACCAGGGTGTGGGCTCCAACAAGGTGGCTGAGGACACAGGCTTTGTGTCTTCCGGTAGCCCAGATTCAGGTATGGCTGTTGATTGAATGACTCCTTATTTATGTGTGTGTATGTGTGTGCAAGTATATTTGTGTATATGTGTATTTATACGTATATAAAAGTGCATTGTAGCACTTTTCTCTCATGACTTGTCCAAGTTATTTATTATGCAAGACTGTATAGTATTACATAGATCACATGCGCACAATGCCTAAGCAGCCCTGATTTTAAATTGGAGGCACACTGGAGTCACTATCTCAAAGGGAAGAGCTTCCCTACCTGATCTGTGGCCTAGTTGCCACCAGCCTGTGATGGAGGGTCCCGCCTCTCAACACTGAAGTTTGACATTAGAGTTTGAGAATGAGCAGTGCCTAGAACTAGATAGGTAAAAGTCATTAAGAAGACAGCATCTACCAAAAGATGTAGAGGCGTCGGTGGACCCTGGACTGGCCTGGGTTCCAAAGTGCTGTGGACTGTTTGGCTATCTCCTGTAAGAAGTCCAGCAGGTTTGGGATGGCCCACTGGACAGCTGACTTGTGCTCATCCCCAATTCGAACCACGGTTCCCAATTTGTAGTCGCCACTGCGCTCTGTGCTCAGCTCCGCGCCTCACCAAGGAAGTGCCATGCAATGACCAGTACTCTCTACTCATAGAGAAGGGTGAAGACCTTTGTCCAGAAGCAAAGACAAAGGGCAAGTGGGGGAGGGGGGTGTCTTTTCTCCCAACCATTCTGTGACTACTCTGAGGTGCAAACCTGAGACACAACATGCTGTGATGTCCACTGGGACAGGGCCTCCTGTTGGGGACATACACACACACACACACACACACACACACACACACACACTCCTCTAGGAAGGAAAGAGTTTTAAGTGTTGTTTCCCTCTCCTGTACATCTGGGGCAGGGGGAGGATATCTGAGCAGGCACCGAGAAGTTGGCTTCTCAGCTTTCGATCACAGCAAGTCCCGGGCTCTTGAAGCCTCTACCTACAAGGAGCAACAGCCAATTACACCTTCCTAGCAAGGCTTTTGTAAAGATGAAGCAAACTGCAGAAAGGGCTTGGCAAGTGCCTGGGTCTTCATAAGAGTTAGATAAAAGTTCCCTCAACCCCATTTCTCTAAAGATAAAGCTGGGGGGAAGTGTGGTGCTCCTGTATGGTGGAACTCCTGTATGCTTCCTATAGATACACTTCTCACAGGCCAGGCCGTGTTCTAAGTAATAACATTGGCTAGTGAAACAAACAAAAACAACCCCAGGTTCAGAGATCTGAGGTGGCTGACCAGCGCTGACAAGTCCGTCTCCCCAACCCTTACCCTGGACAGTCGGGGAGAGAGAAGGGTAGTGCTTTTATGAAAAACAAAGCGCAGGGGAGGTTAGAGCTGGCTTTAGGGCCAGAGCTCGGAAAGTTTCTTGGAAACTGAGCACAGGCTGTTGAACAGTCACTCAAATGAATTTGCCCCCAGGAGCTGAGTGCTCAGGCTGCGACTTGCGTAGCTGGGAAAGAGGAAGGCAGGCAGCTGCAATCCGGGAACAGCTTAGTTGGCCTCTCCCGTGGGACTCAGGGGCAGTGTGCCTTGGCCCGGGCTTCCCAATGACCCTGGCAGGACTGGTACTTCCGACAGGTTACAGAGGATGACTGTTCCCTAGCAGAGAGAGAGGGTAAAGTTTTGTTCTGTTGTTGCCATAACTGGTAATGGTAGGATCTTAAAAAATAAAATTAAATAAAATTAAAAAAAGCAAAACCTGGTCGTTCACAGAGCGGAGGTCCCTTCCTCTCTCCTCTTGCCTGCCCCCTCTGCCCCCTCCTTCCCTTTCCTTTCTGCGTTTAGGGCTGTGACTCAGTACAGTTAATCTGTGGGTAGAAAAGCAGAAATGTCTAAAGAGGCCGCTCAATATGCGAAGAATCTTTTTCTAGTATGAATAATAGCTCCATTTAAAACTGAAGGCAAGGGTTGAAAACCTTTCCTGGAGTGGCAGGACAGACAGGAAGGGTATGACTCCACCGCTGCCCCGAAACAGCTCTCTCCCTTTCCTATGGGAAGTGTCGCCTCTGCGAGTATCTCCCTCACCAGAACAGTGGAAGCCTCAATGTCAGGTCTTTGCCCCCGTGTATGTGTCCCCCCACTGTAGCGTCCATACTACTACATGTACTGCGGTCCTGCAGCACCTGTACTACGGGTACTATGGTACTATGCCTGTAGCATACATAGTCTACATTACTGGATGGGTTGCAAGTCAGGCAAGGACTTGAAGATTGAAATACACACACACAGAGACACAGGTCATCCTTGAAACAAGAACGCCGAGAATGCCCCAAGAATGCTCCTTTATGTGTTCCAGGGCAGCTTATATAGGCTCTCCTTGACTAACGGCCAAGCCCTAACTCTCAGCTGCTAGCCCACCAGAAACTACTCCCGTGCCATCAGGAACTCCTGAGTGCCTCGTGCTCAGAGCAGCTACAGGCACAGGAAAATAAGTGTTTACTCTGGCAGGCAGTAATTCACAGGAAATTCAGGATCTGGGGGTCCACAGTCCCCAACACCCCACCCACTTCCATTCCACAGCACTGGCACTAATGGGGGAAGGGAACCAGCGTCCATTGAGCAGCTGTCCCTGCCTCCAGCATGGCCTGTGCTGATTTATCTTGTTGAATTCCACCAAACAGATCCAAGTAGATTCTCTAAGTGAGGAGAAACTGAGGCCTAGAGCATCGAGTGGCTTGTATGGTTGAGGAAATATTGTGCAGTGTCAGTAGGACTTGGTTTTGACATATGTTCCATCTGGGGGATGAATCAAGACACCCCATAAGCCCTTGGTGGTTTTACCCTAACATGCTCGCCCTAAATCTGAACTCTGACACACTTACATCAACACAGATATTTGGAGGTTCAGCCATCTGGAGATGCGCCTAGGTGTACTTGTTCCCCAAACAGCAATGGTGACAGCCACCAGATAGTGGCTTAGTAAGCCACATCCCTTTTCCTCGGTAGTAGCCAGCTGGATCACGTTTCCCAGGCAAATGGAGGTTCAATAAGGGACTCTTCCAGGCAATGGGGTGTGAGCTAGCCTAACACACGGACATCACTCCCAGGCTCTGCCACAAGCCGTTTGGGATGGTTTGAATGAAAAAGGACCCCATAGGCTCACAAGAGGTAGGACAACTAGGAGGTGTATCCTTGCTGGAGGAGGTGTGGCCTTGGTGGAGGAAGTGTGTCACTGTGGGGTGGGCTTTGAGGTTTCAAGGGCTCAAGCCAGGCCCAGTGTCACTCTCTTCCTGCTGCCTGCCAATTCAGATGTACAACTCCCAGCTCCCTCTCCAGCACCATGTCTGAGTGCCGCTATGCCTCTCACCATGGTGACAATGGGCTAAACCTCTGAGCCTGTAAGCCAGCCCCAATTAAATGCCTTCCTTTATTAGAGTTGCCATGGTCTTGGAGTCTCTTCACAGCTAGTGCAGTGCTTTGAGTAGGTATGGCCCCCATAGACTCGGGTGTTTGAATGCTTGTCCTATAGGGAGTGGCATTATTAGGAGGTGTGGCCTTTTTGGAGTAGGTGTGGCCTTGGTGGAGGAAGTGTGTCACTGTGGGGTGGGCTTTGGTGTTTCAGGTGCCCAAGCCTGCATTCAGTGGCGCACACTTCTTTCCCTGCTGTCTGTGGATCAGATGTAGAACTCTCAACTCCTTCTCCAGTGCCATGTCAGCCTGCATGCCACCATGCTTCCTGCCATGATGATAATGAACTCCACCTCTGAACTCTAAGTCAGCCCCAATTAAATGTTTTCCGTTATAAGAGTTGCCCTGGTCATGGTGTCTCTTGGCAACAATAAAGCCCTAACTAAGACACCCATTCACACAAAGCTATCCTCCCTCTCTATCTTTCCACCTGACTGTGGCAGAACGCCTGACATGAGGGAGAGAAGGTTTATTTTGGCTTCTGGTTTCAGAGGTTTTCGACTCACAGCTGACTCCATTGCTGTGAGCCAGGGGCAAAGATGTGGTCACGTCACTCGGAGTGAAGCACTTGATAGACCAAACCCACTTACCTCAGCTGACAGGAAACGGACTGAGGAAGGGGCCCAAGGCAACAAACGGCCCTCAACAACACACCCTCGGTGACCTCTTTCTGGAAGTTTCCACCACCTCTCCATAATACCATACTCTGAATCCATTCCTAGATTAGTTCATTGATGAAGGCGGAGTCCTCATGACTGAGAGTGGGGGCTCTCAATGACTGGGTCCACATATACCTCATCTTCAACACACATGTCTTTTAGAGGGCCACTTGTATCCAAACCATCACCAAACCCACCAGTTAGGCAGTGGAGGCAACCGAGGTGCTCCTGAGCCTGGGTTCCTCTTCCACTGCACACTGAAACCACACAGAGAAATTTACCACTGGGGACGGAAGCTGGGCATCAGAACCCAGTCAAACTTGGCAGGCGATGCCAGCCAGTGTGCAGTCAAGGTTAAGAGCCCTTGCCTTAAGGTAACGGCTCTCAAAACCGTATCTAATCTACCATCATCAGCAACACCTGGGAACCTGCTGGAAAACATGCATTTTTAGCCACGCGTGATGGTGAACACGTGCAATCCCTAAACTCAGGCAGCTGCAGCAGGATGGCTATTGTAGGCTATGTAGGGAGTTCAAGATACAACATGTGCTACATCCTGAGATCTTGTCTTGGAAGGGAGTGATGGAGGAAGGGAGGGAGGGAAACTCGCTTTTATGCTCTCTGCATGATTCCAGTGCTGGTGGAAGTCTGAGAACCAGTGCTCTGGAGGAGAGGAAACCCCCAAACTGAAGGGGGCTGAGTCCAGAGCGGCTACTGGACAGGAGCAGTGGGAACGGGTGTCAGTCACCTGAGTCCGCTATTGTGTGGGCGAAGAGTCAACTTTGATTTCACCAAGCCGTTGGCCCAGCAGCTAAGCCTTTGTGTGGCTGAAGAGAGGCTGTAGAAGGTTCGGCACCGAGGACTGAGCAGTGGCGTGGGGGTAGGGTGTGGGGGGGGAGCTAGCTTGCACCAGCAGCAGCTCGTTTCTTTTACTTAGCTTTATGAATTTTGCAAGCCAGCGAACTTCACCTTGGTAACATGAAATTGGCAAAGGTTGGAATAGTTACGCCATGGAAATTATCAAATACCACAGACTGGGCAAAATGGGCTTTCCACGAGAGCAGCTGTGAAATGCTGGCCGCCACACCGGTGGACTAAGCAGCTGAGCAGCTGAGAGTGGAAACACCGGAAGTGCGGCGCACCGCCGCTGGGCTGCACCGAGCTCTCAAATAAATGCCATGCCATGAGACTCCCCAGCCCAGCACTCAGGCACCACTTGACAATATCCTGTGTGTGCCAAGTCCTGGTATTCCGAGCCTGTGGGAGCTAAGGCCCTCGAGGAAGCAGGGTGGGTGAAATTTCAGAAGCACCTTTCTGGTGAAGACGGGCTTAAGGGAAGCTGTAGAGAAGACGCAGCCATGACGAGCACTAGTTGCTCATGCAGAGGACCCAGGTTCAGTTCCCAGCATCCATATGAGAGTTCACAATGATCTGTAACTTCAGTTCAGGGAGATCTGATGTTCTCTTCTGACCTGCAAGGCCTAGTAGCATGCATAACATGTGTACACGCGCATGCGCGCGCGCACACACACACACACACACACAAATAAATAATGTCTTATTAAATATTGGACTTTTTTTGGCAAGGTAGCACATGCCTTTAATCCCAATACTTGGAAAACAGACAAAGGCAAATCTTTATGCATTTGCTTCCAACCTGGCCTACATAATGCATTTCAGGACAGCCATGTTGCACCCCCTGCCCTACTCCCTGTCAACTTTATGATCTCTCCTTCTATAAATACCATTTTACATATATATGCATATGAACCTGGGTGTTTGTGTTCATAGACAACGTGCTGAATCCACTTATTGTTGCCTGTATTCACGTCTTTAGGGCTGACCTCTTACGATGGCCTTATCACTAGAGAAGACTGCTTCTCTCTCTCTCTCTCTCAGCAGCCATTGGTAGCCCATAGCTCATTGTGGAGGGGTGGGATCTTGTGAAATTTTTTCGTTCCTATTCCCATGTCAACTGGGCTTGGCATTTCGCCACCTTGTATATGTTTACATGTGACTACCTTGTAAGTGGAGAGGGTGAGAAATTACGGGAGAGGAAACAGCAAGCCAGCTGTAAATAAGCCAAATGCTTACCAAAATGGGTATGACTGTGTGGTGATGTACCACCTAGAATTCTAACACATAGCCATCTAAACCTCCTTAGGGTGTCATTAATTACCTGAGTTCTAGTTAAATATTTCTCCCAAAAGAGGGCAAAGATCCACTTGTCTTGTTTAAATCGGGACTTTTGTTAATTATGCATCAAGTGTTTTGGAAGGCAGTGTCTTTTTATACCATGAAAGCGATTTTGTTAAGATATTGTCTTAAGAAACTAAATGCGTATGAAACGGAAATGTCAATCATTTGTTTCATTTCATTATTGTGTATGTTAACCGTGCATACTATATTTCACATAATTGCTGCTTCTTAAACCCAATTGTACCTAATGTGATATCTTTCAAATAAGAATTAGTTGCATTGATCATAACATACTTGTCAAATAAAGCTTAATAAGCAATAAATGTTCACCGTGTCTTTGTCATGATATATTTAAAGTTCTGTTTTCAATAGATATACCTTCTGAATTTAAAACAATACCAATAACAAAACCCTATAAAACTAACCACCAACCAAACAAGCAAACAAACAAGAAAGAATGGTTTAAAGAGAGTTTCTCAGTCTTGGCCTTGCTAACATTTTTGGGTGTCAAAGTGTTTGTTGAGGATTTTCCTGTTGTATCCCATGCCATGTGTAGCAGCGCCCTGGTCTCTACCTGCTGGATATTATTAGTCGTGGTGACTTAAGTTATCTCTTAGTTTCAGAGGTTCCAGTCCCTGGGAAGCTGGCTCCAGGCTTCTGGACTGTGGCAAGGCAGTACTTTGTATTGGAAGGGCATAGAGAACAAAACTGTGTCCCTCATGGCCAGCAAGTCCCAGAGAGAGCAACATGCCAATGCTACGGGGCCTCTTCCTCCTTCCCCCTTTAACTCCACCTGGGTCCTCAGACTAGTGGGTGGTGCTGCCCCCATTCAGAGCAGTTCCCCCGACCCACTCGTGACATCCCCCACAGACACCCAGAGGTGTGTTTTACCAATCTCCTATCCCCATCTCAAGACAGTCAAGTTAAGAATGATCAGCACATGACCTTCTTATCCACGTTGTGACCATGAGAGTCATCTTCCACATTACCCGATGTGTGCTTAGAGAACAAAACCACCCTTTACTGAGAACCAGTGGTTGAGACCAGTTCAGAAGATGAAGGGGGGGGTGAACATCCGTGATAGAAGCACTTGAGAGACAGAGGTAGGAGGATCAGGCGTGCACACCATCCTTGAAGGCTTGAGGCCAACCTGGACCACATGAGATCCTGTCTCAAAATGGAAAAGGAATGGGTGGGGAGATTGAAGAGACAAGACTCTTGTCATTCTCCTGAGAGAGAATTAAGCCTTGGCCATCCCTGAACAATTCAGGGGGAATGTTTGGCTTTGACCACCATCACTTAGAGGCCATCTGTGGCTGTTAGTGTCACATGCATCTCTTCTGTTCTCAGTATCTCTGACCACCCCCTCCCTTCTCATCACACAACACTCAGAACCTCCATCATCAAGCTCAGCCCTTGGCTTGGGGGTGTCCAGTGTTTCTCCTCCATCCTTCCCTCGAGACAACATGGTACAGTATCTGAGAATACTGGCTCGATGGACAGACTTGATCCTAGCTCTACTTCCATTTAGAAGTGTGACTTTAAGTTGTTTAGCCTCCCTGGGCCTCCATTCCTTTGCTGACCAAGTGGAGAAAGCCCACCCTCCCCTTTAGAGCACTATGGGGACAATAGAGGTGACAGTCCACCAGCACAGACTGCTTCTCAGTATATAGATCTTCTTACAGAGTACCCTAGTGTCATAGGCCGGGGACACACAGGTACAGCCCCTGTTTCTCAGTGTGGTTGGGAAGACAGGGCCACGATCATGTCTCAAGGTGATGTGTGGTGAATCCATGAAAGGCTGCTTCCAGAGGAGGAGCTGAGCTGTGTCCTGGGACCGGAAGGAAGCTTCTTGAGAAAAAAGGTGGGAGCTGGGAAGCCCTTGCTGGCTGCCTGCGAGGACCTTGTCACTTAGTCCCGCCCTGCCCTGCCCTGCCCTGCGTTCCCCTGCTGGATGTCCAAAGTGATGGCAGGGGAGGTGCTTGGAGGAATGTAGAAAAGCCAAATCTTTCTCCAGTTCTTTTTCCTATTTCTTTTCTACCATGCTGTGGTGGCTTGAAAGAAAATGGCCCCCAAAGGGAGTGGCACTATTAGGAGGTGTGGCCTTGTTGGAGGAAGTGTGTCACTATGAAGGCAGGCTTTGAGGTCTCATATTTGCTCAAGCCATGTCCAGGGAGTCAGTATACTTCCTGTGGCCTTTTGATCAAGATTTAGCCAGCACCATGTTTGCCTGCCTGTGGGACACCATGTCGCACCATGATGATGATGGACTAAACCTCTATAACTGTAAGCCAGCCCCAATTAAATGTTTTCCCTTATAAGAGTTGCCGTGGTCATGATGTCTCTTTACAGGATTAGGAACCCTAAGACACAGTCCAACTCCCATTCTGATAACTTATAGTTAATCCTCTCCATCCCCCACAGGGAGAAGGGAGAGGGGCTGAGGACCGCTAGGGCTCAAATCCAGGACCTCACACACGCTAGGCAAGTGCTCTACTACTGTGCTACACTTCCTATCCTGACAAGTAACTATTCTAATTTGAGATTTATCTTTCTAAACCAATGGACATATGTGTGTGTGTGTGTGTGTGTGTGTGTGTGTGTGTGTGTGTGCCTAGATGAGGTTACGTGAACCACATGTGTGCAGTGCTCTCTGAGGCCAGAAGAGGACATTGGATCCTCTTGAACTGGAGTCACAGATGGTTGGGACCTGCCATGTGAGTTCTGGGAGCCCAGCTGGAGCCTCTACAAGAGTAGCACACTGCTAAAAGCCACCTCTCTAGCTCTGTTAATGCTAATCTTTAATTTCGATGCATTTTTTTTGCAACAGAAATATTGTTCTGTTTGTGTGTGCTTTTAAATTGTTCCATTAGAAAAGTCTTGACGGGACACCAAACACAGACCATAACGGAACAGATATGCCGGAGTCACCGTCGGCACGGAGTGACTGCTGGCATCGTGTCGATCTTGTCTCATCTGCTTACGTCTTCCTGTCACCACTTCTTCAGCTACAAACACGTCCGCATGCTGCATTCGGGCACATAGTAGAGCTCACACCTAGCATGCCCAAGGCCCTGGGTTCAATCCCCAGTACTGAAGGAACAAACAAAAAATTACTGTTTAGATCATAATGCAACATTCCCATGACTATGCTTATCTTTATTGTCTTGAGTGCACCCAGCTACATCCCTTTTCTCTCTGTGTCTTTCAAATGATGGATCTCACCCACTGAACCAATTACAGATGGTCCTAGGGATTCGTGATGCATTGTTTGAAAATGAAACTTTAAGTCTCAGGGTCTTAGTCAAGTAGACCCTATTCTTGCTAGAGAGCAAGAATAGAGGGTAACAGGGGAGGTTTTCTAGGCAAGAATTCTGCAGAGGCCCACGGTGGGTCCCAGCCAATCAGATACTCCCCTCTCTGGAGGACCAGCACAGAGGGAGCCCTTGATAAGCTTCTGCGGCCTGGCTGTGTTACCTCCCACAGCTGTTCTCCCAGAATGCCTTTCTGCGGAACTATTCCGGGAGTGAGGAGACCAGACCTCTTGCTTATCTCACCTCTGCCTAGGCTGTGTGACCCTGGGGGCCCCCAGAGCCTGCTAATTAGAGATGGTTGGGAGGATTATTGGACCCTGCCTGGCGGTAGTGCCCAGGTTTAAACTTAATATCCAGTCGTCTCAGGGCCAGGGTTCACCTTGATAAGTCCCCAGGACAAAGCAAGGAGGCCGATTGCTTTCAACCGAGCACTCAACCTCTGAATGCCTTTTTTGTTTAAGCCCCAAGGCTGGGAACATTCCACAGGCTGGCAAGCTAGCTCTCCTCAAGGTCAGCCCTTCTCCGCGTTCCTCATAGAAAACGTGTCCCACGGCTGGCTCTGATCCTGCCCTCTTGGCTTTGGGGGTACTTACGTAATTCTTAGGAAGACCTAGAAATGCAAGCATATGGTGCCCTCAATTTCCAGCACAGATGGGCTGCTGCGCATTTTTAGCTGGCGCTGATAGACGGCTTTTTGCACATAGAAATACATGGCTACACATGGATATGCGCATGCGCGCACAATCTCCTGACTTGTGACCACCTTTACGCTGCAGTGTTTCACCTTTTAAAATTAAACACAACATCTGAAGCCACAGAAGGGGAACCACAGACAACAATCAGTGCATTCTTTAGGCTGAGTGAGTAGGCAGTGAGGTAGGGCATACATAGGAGTGGGCACCACAATAGCACTGCCGAGCCAGGCTCCTCTTGGGCTCCTAGCTCTGGTTTTGAGGGTTTGAGTAGTGTGTGATTTATCCTTGAGTTCACGTACCAACGCCAGTCAAACACAGTTCTGCACACACAACAGCATCTATTATGAACAACATATAATGATTCAAAGGATAGGGAGGCTAGCAAGATGGCTTGGCGGGTAAAAGCGCTTGCGGGAAAAGCCTGATGACCTGAGTTCGCGGACAAAAACCAGCTGTGGTGGTGCACAGCTGTGATCCTAGCGATTCTATAGTCAGATGGAAGGCCGAGGCGGGAGAATTACCTGGGAGTCACAGACCGGCTAGCCTGGAATACGTATCATGGCAGAAACAGCGAGAGAGACTCTGCCCCCAAGTAGAAGGGAAACGACTGACCCTGGAAAGTTGGCCTCTGAATCCCATGTGCATTCAACGGCACAAGTGTGAGTACAGAAGCCCTCCCCCACTAGTAAATTAATAAACTTTAAAAAGAACAGTGTTCCCTCTGTTCTGAAAAAAAAAAATTGAAAAAATAAAAAGGTTAGGAAAAAGCTTGACTAGAGAAAGGTGGGTGGATCTAGAAAATATGTTCCCCCCAAATTTCATAGAGACCCTGGAAACTAAGACTCTCAAAGTCCTTTACTGAAGGAAGAAAACAACACCATTTGCAGAGGAGCACAGCTGCTGGGAGCATGGCCAGATGGAAGCAGACTCACAGTCGTGCGCCCTGCCGCTTTCTCCCTAGGACCTACTGCAACCTTCTCTTCACTTCGGAGTCTTTCTTTCCCAATAGGTAAAGTGGACAGAGCATTGTGAGAGAGGCTGTGAGGATTAAGTGAGATTACAGGGCATTTGGCACCATGGCTACAAATAGCAAGGACCTTCTAAATGTGGCTGGCGGGTACTACAGTGAGCTTTAAAACCAAGGAAACGCTCTTCCTCTGGACTGCAGAATCCCTCTCTCTCTCTCTCTCTCTCTCTCTCTCTCTCTCTCTCTCTCTCATTTTCTCTCTCTCTTTTTCTTCTTTTGTATTTAGCCCTAGGGGACTCCCCGAGGACTCTTTTCTCCTGACAGGGTCTTTTCTCTTTTTTTTTTAAAAAAAATTTATTTATTTATTATGTATACAATATTCTGTCTGTGTGTATGCTTGCAGGCACCAGACCCCATTATAGATGGNAATATTCTGTCTGTGTGTATGCTTGCAGGCACCAGACCCCATTATAGATGGTTGTGAGCCACCATGTGGTTGCTGGGAATTGAACTCAGGACCTTTGGAAGAGCAGGCAATGCTCTTAACCTCTGAGCCATCTCTCTAGCCCCAGTGCCTTCTCTTTACATGCTGTGGAAACCCAGCCCATATCAACCCCACACCAAACGTTCACTTGCTGCTCCCTGACCCCCTTGTCTAATAAACAATATTAGAAGGTCACAACTCAAAAGAAGCTAGTTTTGACTGCTGCTTCTTTTTTGACTCCTTGCACCCCTGGTTTTCTCAAGTCCTGTCATGCTGTGACTTCTCTTCTAGGGTTGGCAGACACTGTGATGACATCCGATGATGTCTGTGCTTGACTGACAGAACCAGTGGCTACGAGGAGTACATACCTATGGGGATTAAGGTATTAAAGTTGATCACAGGATCCTCAAATTGGAAGGCTGTACTGGCTATTGTCCTCTCGAGGTCTTTATGAGGATCCACAGAGGGGAAGGGAGCGGCAGAGGAGAGTCAGATGGAGGCATGACCACAGGGGGTTCGGGAGACAAAACACTCTGCCTTGAAAGTGGAGAGAGAAACCATGCGCAGAAAGTACAGATGGCCTTCCAACGCCGGAGAAGACAGGGGATCCAGTCCTTCTCCATAAAGAAAAGTGAGCTTGCTGGCATTCCACTTTAGCCCAGTGGGACACACGGCAGACCTCCAGCCTACAAGGCTGTTCATTGATGTGTTTGTGCTGTTTTAAGTTGTTAAATTTGTGATCATTTGTTAGAGGGGTAACAGGAAGCTCACACACAGACAACTAAGAGCCAAAGCCCCATGTGACTTCATGCCTTTCTCCGCACCAAGAGAGCCAGCATCCCATCATAGAAGAGACCAAGCCATTGCCTGGAGAAGGCTTCCTTCAAAATTCAAATACAATTCACGATTCTGAGATGCGCATGGTGCCATGCTGAAAATGCCTTTAAAATCAAGCCCTGACAAACACACTGCGTTCTTGAGATCCTAAGACTTTTTACTCACTCGTCTCTAAGGCAGGTAGACTCTTGCAATTGTGGGCATCTCAGGCTGGAAAAAGCATGATATATGACTCACGAGAATCAGAAGTGAATGAACGCATCAGCACCCTTGGAGACTGGAGCAGAGATTAGATACCACACAGACTAGAAAACCTCAAAGGAGAAGTTGATCTAAAGAGGAGGTGATTGGGCTGGAGAGATAGCTTAGAGGTTAAGAGTATTTGCTGCTTTTGCAGAGGACCCTGATTTGGGGCCCAGCACCCACGTGGTGACTGGCACCCTCTTCTGGTCTCTGGGGGCACTGCACACAGCACATGGTATACAGACACATAGGCAGACAAAACACCCATACACATAAATAAAAATAAATAAGCCACCGGCTAATATTTTTAAAGAAACAGGAGATAGCAAGAGAGTCTTTCAGATAGGAGAGAGAGAGAGAGAGAGAGAGAGAGAGAGAGAGAGAGAGAGAGAGAGATCTGGACAGCCAGCAAATATAAGGGAGGATCAGAACAGGAGAGGAATGCCCTAGGCCTTCCTTATAAGGTTTACATTCTGGCATAAAAATTAAATTAAAATCTTCACTTGTTTTCTGAAGCAAATGAGGATCCAAAAAAGTCTGACAGACTATATCTTACAATGATATTCCTCACCGCAAAGTCAGTAATTAATTAGGTAAACATAAAACACATAATTTCAAGCATAAACAAAACTTCACTTCACAGTTTGGATGCGTTTATCAGCTCTGTGTACCAGATAAAGTAGTCTTTATGGAGGCTAAGGAAAGACATAGAGAAACAGCTAACCAAGGAGTGTCTGTCTGTTTTTCCAGTCCATTTTGTCAAATGAACTATAATGATTAATAATTCTTTTAACCAGAGTCTTTAAACTTTTAAAAAAATGTGTGTGTGTATGTGTGTGTGTGTGTTTACAGGAGTTGATTCTTTCCTTCTGCCATGTAGGGCCCGGGAATTGAACTCATGTCAACAGACCTTGCAGCTAACATCTTTACCCACTGAACAATCTTATCAGCCCCAACAGAGTCTTAACTAAAGGTAAACAATCCAAAGGTACTTGACGATCCTGGGATGACACTGGAGATCTAAAAGATGAAACGGTTTCTTCACAATAGAGGCGTGATTTCGCTAACCGGTAAATAAGGCAGGAATTCTCCATTCAGCTGAGAACGAGAGGGCAAACCAACACTGCAGTCCAGGGGCTTGCGATTTAATCCTTCTTGCTACAAAAATTAACTATCACCTGGTGTCCAGTCAAGGTCCCTTCGGGTTCCTCTCATCACAAATGCGGAGATGTGTTCCTCTGGAAACCAACCCACCACTGCCGCATACAGAATTCTGTGCAGAAAGACAGCAGACCTTTCAAAGTCACAAACATGGAAAACAGTTTTCTGCTCAAAGATCCATCGTTACTCTCTGAAGTTGACCAATATAGCTATTAAGGGCTGGAGTGTTCATATGTCAAGCAGAAAAGCACAAAGGTTTAACAAAGAAAACTCTCTGGGGCTCAGCTGTACGGAGAGTAGGAACAGAGGGCTGTCTAGGCATCTGTTAGTCCAGCCCCAGCCCTTAGGCAGTCCCAGGGACAGAGGTAACCTGATCTCAGGGTGCTGGGCAGCCGCTGCTGGCGTTTAGCAGTGTCGGAGCCCATCTGAGGAAAGGTCCAGGGAGACTCGGAGATGCCAGTGTGAACAGTAAGCATAGTAGTCCTAAGTAAATTGATGGGATGAAGAAGCTTAAAAAAACAGGATGAGGGACTGTAAAGAGGTGCACTGTTTTTACAATCAGATCTGGGTTTTCAAACTTGTCATGTTGAACACAGCCCACCAAGCACAGCCCACCAAGTGAGGAAAATGTCTCGGCCGTCATTGACAGACTTCCAAGGTTCACTGTGTATGTGCAGGTGTTCCGTGGAACCCTAGAGAGGAACCTTCACGTAAAGGAAATTATGAAGAGACACTTGTGCCCCCCCCCTTCAATTATCAGACTACTGAAATAACAGACCCAAAGAATGGGGTCTCCAGGAGCCTAATGCTGGGGGAGGGGGGGAGGAAGGCTGGAGCTCGGGTGCCAGGCGGAGGAGGAGCTTCCCTCCAGGGGAGGAGCTTCCCTCCAGGGAATGGATAGTACACAGTCTAGCATCTTATCAGGGCACACTGCAGACCAGGCCAGAGCTGACACAATGATGGGGCAGCGACGGGCAGGATATCACTTTCAAAAAATTCTTCTAAAAGTCTCTTCTCTTGGTTTTTCATCATTACCTGTCTCTTCAAGAAGTTTATTGAGGATGGGTGGCAGAGCCTAGCTTGTTGGGGCTGGCAAGGCTTAATGTGTTTACCCTGGTGATTACATTGGATTCCAAAAGCGCTGACAAGCCTTGGAGAGACAGAATCGCCCACAATCAGCTGAGGGGATAGCACTGTCACCCAGCTACAAAGGCCGATGGTGCAGTGGGAGTCACTGAGGATAGGAGACACGCTCTGATGCTAATGCTCCTTCAGAGGCGCAGAGAGAGTAGAGGACATGTAGGAAGGGGAGGAAGGTGCAGTGGGCTTAGGTCTGGAAGAAGGAATGCGATTTGATCAGTAAATGAGGAGAGCAGGCCCTAGGAGCAGAGAGCACAGTAAGAAAAAAGGATGAAGGCAGGAAATTGCCTGGGTGTTTGCAGAAGCGTGAGTCACCTGAATGGCAGTGTTGGGAAGGGACACCGATCTACTGGGCAGTTGGATGCTGTTCTGTAGGAAGAAGGAGGCAGGACACCCTACCAAGTGCCCCTTAGATCCTCAGCCCGTCCTATGCCCTCTTTAACTCAAGGTGACCAGGAATGTACTTCTCCATAGAGATCTTAGAATTTGCCGCTCAGGTGGGACCACACAGTGAGACATTTCCCACCCAACTTTTGGCACTTAGTATGTTTTTAAGGGTCCTCCAAAGAGGCTGTAGGTGTTGAGATTGTGTTCCCTTGTTATGACTAATGTCCCACTATGGAGATGACATATTTATTAACTGTTTAGTCAAGGGCTGAGCCTGGAACCTTACCAAAGCTAGGCAGGCACTCTACCATTGAGCCAAATCCCCAACTCTTCTTAGTTCTGTTCCCCAAGGGGTGTGAGATTACAGACAACTTGCCAGTGGCTACACACCTACAGAAAAAGCGCTTGCCCTCCCCAACAGCCACTGATTGTAAGTAGCTCCTAGGGGTGGGGCCCATGTGTTCCGCCTTCGTTCATGCCGGAACGTTGATGGGTTCCTAAAGGGATACCAGCCAGCCTGAGTGTGGCAAACATGGCTCTACAGGTCTGGCCCTTCTCCCCCATTACCCTCTGCCTTGCTAAAAAAACAATAAATTACATTCCCAAAGCTAACCACCAAGGTCTACTCCCTTCTTTGGCCACTTCCTCCTCCTGAGGCTGACTACCAAGGTCCAGCTGTCCAAGTATTAGAAGTCCAACAATCAAAAGCCCCCTCTGGCTCACCTAATTAGCATGCCCAATTAAAATTAAACGCCTCCCCCTTTACGTTTATAAACTGCTTTTTGTCTGTGTGCCACATCGGTCTCCTCTCTATCCAGAGGCAGACCTTTGCCCCCTTGGGGACAAATATCCTTCCCTCCCCCCATCTCTTCTTCCCTTCCCCTTCTCCCAAACCCTCTATCTCCCATCTTTGTCTCTTATTCCCTGCCCTTTGACCCTCTAGGACAAATAAGTCTTCTTTGTGCTGAGAACTTGCTCTTGGGTATCCTGAATCATACCATCCCTTTCAGTCCCATCTTGCGCAGGCCTCCTGCGGTGACCATTGCTCCTGTGACTTCTTGCAATGACCAGTGTGTCCAGTGTCCAGTAGCTCTCCTTCCCCTTCATCCCCTAGCTTTTATATCCTTGTGGCCTCCTCTTCCGCGATGTTTCCTGAGCATTGGTGGATAAGTGATAGAAATATCTCCTTTGGGGCTGTGACTCAACATCACTTATTCTTGCTGCTTTGACCAGCTTTGAGTCTCTGCACTAACGGATGCCCACTGCAGAATGAAACTGCCCTGACCAATGTCGAGAGCAGCACTAATCTGAACAGTGTCCGCCCATATTGATCCCTAGCTAGCCAGGCCTCTAGAGCAGAGATAGGAAGTGTGGGCCATGAGGAGGTGCGCTACACCCATAAAGAACAGAATGAGTTTGCTAATTCATTCAAACGGAAATCTGGGCATTATGGGTGGGAATGGATTTTGAGGGAGTGGAATAATGCTGGAAAATACTTAAACCTAGACCAGGAAGAGTTTGTCAGTATGGCTTCATTGAGCAGAGAGTCTAGGTTTAATGTTGTAGATCATTTAATTAAGAAAAGGTGCCAAGGGGCCTGGAAAGATGGTTCGGTGGTTAAGAACACTGGCTGCCTTTCCAGAGGATCCAAGTTTATTTCCCAGAACCACACGACAGCTCACAACCATCTGTAACTGCGGTCCCAGGGGTTCCAACACCTTCTTCTCACCCCACGGGCACCAGATATGCGTGTGATGCAAACCTATACACAGACAAAACGTGTGTACTATGTGTGTGTGTATGCACGTGCGTGTGTGTGTATGTGTGCATGTGTGTGTGTGTACGTGTGTATGCATGTGTGTATATGTGCATGTGCGCGCGCGCACGCGCGCGCGTGTGTGTGTGTGTGTGTGTGTGTGTGTACGTATGTGTTTTAAAAAGAAGGTGCCAAGGGTTTATTTGATTGGCCAGCTGTTGGTTTTGACATACAGGACAGAGATGGCCTGCTGCTCCTTTGAAGATGTCTAACACTCCTGGCTCAGTGTGGATGAAGGGATTCAAAGGCTCAGGGGAATTGGAATGCTTGCGTAGATTGCTTTTCCAAACCAAATCCTCAGTAAAGGCTCTGCTACGGTTTTCAGTGGGGTCAGTGAGTTCAGTCAGCTTGGCAAAGGACACCTCCCCAGCTCCGGGCTATGTGGGGGGCAGGCTTCACAATGTCTCACTCTAAGTCGCCAGAGCCCCAAAACCTGAAGGAATCAGGCCATGCCCTACTGCAGTTTTCTCTCTGAGTCATAAAGGATATGCTGTGATATCACAGCCCCTATTTATAGTTCTGTTCTATACGCCCCCTGTAACACAGGCTGTCCTGCCACCCTGCCTGGAAGGATATGGTCAGGTGTTTCCATGCTCTCTTTAGGCTGTCCTCTGGGCATGCTCCCCATCACCCCATCTATGGCAGTCACCCCTCTGGGCATATCCCCCATCACCCCATCTATGGCAGTCAACCCTCTGGACACACCCCCATCACCCCATCTATGGCAGTCACCCCTCTGGGCATGCCCCCATCACCCCATCTATGGCAGTCACCCCTCTGGGCATGCCCCCATCACCCCATCTATGGCAGTCACCCCTCTTTTACTTTAAGCTATTCCCTGAGGTGGGCTTCCCACTAGACGGAAACCCCTCTCCCCTCCCTCTAGGTCTGTTCGTTGCCACTGATACATTGTACCGTGTCTCGTTATAATGATCTCTCCTCAGGGTCAGAGCATGGCTTCCGTGGTTGTGAGACCCTCTCTCCTAATGAAGCTCACTTCTAAAGGATACTTTTATGTCAACTCTTTCCCCAAACAAAACATCATCCCTGTCTTAGTTTTTACAGTATCTGCCAACTCACCATAGTTAGGAATGAATTCCAGAGGGATTGGACAGTTTGGGTGACCACGAAATTGACTGACATTGACCTGATGGTACTTCAGCCAGGGGTGCAGCCAAATACACGGAGTTCCCGGACTGACCACGAACTCTCCAAAAATAGCTACGATCTCTAACCACTACAAGATAATGCCTGGACAGCCGCTAAGCTTGACCAAGATGGCCACCATCTTCTTCCCTTTCTCTGTCTGGACTCCATTTCCCGGCCAACAGGAAGCTCCAGCTGAAGTTTTATCTTTGTCCTGCAAATGTTGTTTGTAAATTAAACACAAGAAGATGTTGTTGGTGTGAAGTTGACAAGGGGTAGACTTGTGGTGGCTAATATTATAAACTTGACAAATCTAGAACCATCCAAAAGACGAACCTCTAGACACCTGTGAGGGGTAATCTAGTTTAGGTTAGCTCATGGACGTGACTGTGAGGGGCTTCGGCAATTGGATTACTCTCAGTGGGAAGACATGCCCTGAATTCAGGCAGCACCTTCTGCAGGTAGCCTAGATAAAGGGAAATCTCAGGGGAAAGCTTTTGCGTTTTGCCTGCTTGCCTTTGCATCTTGTTCATGAGTTACCAATCCTATTGTTGCTGCAGCCACTGTTGCTTCTTTGGCCTTCCAACTTGGACAGAAGGCCAGTAGCTCTCTAGAAATTCTTCAGCCATTAGCAACAACTTGGTACTGTTAAGACATCCAGTCTCGGGGACTGGGCAGGTACTGGGTTCTCAACTTCCCAGGGTGAAGACAGTCATGGTTGGGTTTTCCAGACCATATTGTACATCTGAACTCCATTCCCCAGTCAGCAGGCAGCCAATCCAAAAAGTCCCCTTTTGATATATTAGAATCTATTGGTTCTATTCTTCTCAGGAACCCTCACTCACACACATGGCAGCAACTCCTGCTAGAGCAGAGGTTCTCAACCCTCCTAGGACTGAGACCCTTTACACAGTTCCTCGTGTGGTGATATCCCTGACCATAAAATTATTTTTGTTGCTACTTCATAACCATAATTTTGCTACTGTTATGAATAATAATGTAAATATATGTGCTTTCCCATGGTCTCAAGTAACCCTGTAAAAGGGTTACAACCCACAGGCTGAGAATCACTGGGCTAGATAACCATTGTTCCTTTCTTATAGAGATAGAGCAAGGATTGAGTGAAATAATAATAATAACTTAATTATGCCTGGTCCTTAGAAAATATTTAATAAATGATCATCTTTGCTACCATTTTTGTATTCCATATTATATATATATTTCTATGATGCACATTTTTATTTATATTACCTGCCCTCACTTTTTCTTTCTCTTTCCTCCTGTCCTTTCACTTTCCCTTCCTTCCTTTCTTCCTTCTTTCCTCCCTCCCTCCCTCCCTCCCTTCCTTCCTTCCTTCCTTCCTTCCTTCCTTCCTTCCTTCCTTCCCTTTTCTTTCTCTATATAGAGTCATATGTAGCTCAGACTGGTCTCCAGCTCCCTAAGTAACCAAGAATAACCTTGAACTCCTGGTTGTCCTGCCTCTCCCTCCCAAGTGCTGAGGTCACAGGCAGGTGCCCCCAATACTCAGTCTGCAATGCTGCAGAGCAATCGGGGCTCCCTGCGTGCTAGGCGAGCCAACTGAACTTCTCCAGGCCTATGGGGGGTTCTCTAATCAGGTCTGTTTTCTTCAGCTAAATTCTTAAACATAAAATCCCCAAATCAAAGGGTAGTCACAGTGTTATAGCTCTTCATACATTATCCACTTTGCCACATTACTTTTCCAAATAATTATTGTAACAGAGCAGGACCAAAATCAGGAGGACCATTAGCTCTGCGAATTACAGCTGGATTTCGCAAGAATTGGGAGTTTAGGAATGATCATTCTACACACCCATTAAGAGAAGATGTTGGAAGTTCAAGGCGAGTCTGGTCTATGGAGCAAGTTCCAGGACAACCAATGCTATACTGAGAAACCCTGCTTTGAAAAACGAGAGAGAGAGAGAGAGAGAGAGAGAGAGAGAGAGAGAGAGAGGGAGGGAGGGAGNAGGGAGGGAGGGAGGGAGGGAGGGAGGGAGGGAGGGAAGGGAAGGGAAGGGAAGGGAAGGGAAGGGAAGGGAAGGGAAGGGAAGGGAAGGGTTGGGTTTTGCTGAATACAGGGCAGAGCCAAGTGAGAAAGGGAAAGCAAAGTCCCAGTCAGAAAAGGGCCTCTGAAGTCAAGGAGAATAGAGATAAGGAAGCCGACTATGGCGTGTGTTGTCAGTGCAGGAAGGGGCAGTGCTGCCCGATGCATGCTGGCTCAGCAGGAATGCTGTGAGTAAGCCAGCGAGTGACAGGAGCCTGCTGAGTTCTAACTTGGTGATGGCAAGGGTAGAATAGGGAGGATACCTAGTTTACACACACACACACACACACACACACACACACACACACACACACACGAACAATTAGGAGAACCTTTAAGGCAGCCTAGCTGCTGGCACTCAAGGCACTCTGTTATGCAAGCAATTCTGCTAGGTGTTCGGTGCAGGCTTGACATACCGTTTCAAAGGTCACAGGTGATGGGACCCCTTTGTGTCCTTATCCTGGTCCCTCAGTGCTCTCCCCTGCATTCTATCCACTGGCATAGACCTCTTCCCAGTCCACAGACACACCAGGTAAGTAAGCAGCCATCCCCAGGGAGTAACAGGGTATCCCCTCTGCCTAGAAGAATCTTTCCCAAGAAGCCCACTTGGCTCACCAACCCCCATCTCCTTCAGATCTTTACATAAGCCTCATTGCCAACGGCTCTCCCAGGCCACCTGCTTAAACGTGGGCCTTCCCCGAGTCCCGAGGCCGAGTCCTCTGCCCCAGCTCTGTGCCCTGACTACCTTCTCGTGTACTGTGTGCCCTTTCATTTAATACAGCTCTCAGTTTTCACTTCTCTCCATTTAGAAATGAGGACCTGTCAAAAGAGCAAGGAGAAAAAGGAAGAGGAGGAGGAAGGAAGGAGGGAGGGGAAAGAAGAAAGGAAGGAAGGAGGGAGGAAGAAAGGAAGGAAGGAAGGGAGGGAGGGAGGGAGGAAGGAAGGAAGGGAGGGAGGGAGGAAGGAAAGGAGGGAAGTTTACCTCACACAATGGGAGGGATTTTTGTCTCTTGGCTGACTTATCGAGTGTACTAAGTGTCTGAAGGTACTCAGATGAACTTGATGAACAAAGGAATGGTCTTGGGAGCTGATGTATGGTGGTGTGGCTTACTGCCTCAAGGTTGACTCCAGGTTGACCCATGCTGAGCACAGCTTCCAGGTCTATAGAAAGCTCTCATTCTGTAGACCAGGCTGGCCTCGAACTCACAGAGCCCTCTTTACCCTGCCAAATACAAGATTACCCTAAAACAGGAAGATGGAGAATACTTAAATATTACTTTTGCAAATTAATTTTAAATTGCTTTTTGGGTATTTAAAGATTAGTATTCTATGAAGAGTCGTCTTTCATCTTTTCCATTTTAAAATTTGCTAGTACTGTTTCCTGTTCTGCTAAAATTTTAGCCATCTTTACTGATAACTTTCCTTCTTTATTTTTAACATTCTTTTTTAATCAACAGGATCATTATTTTATAAAATTGTATTTATAACAATATTTGTTATGTTTATGTGGTTTTTTAAATGTTTCTTGCAGTGTTGTGGTTTTTTCTCATTATTCTTGGTAGTTCATACTCATTTTTTGCCTTTTTGGAAGTAACTCTAAAGCTCATCATTAGTTTTATGTGTTTTTCTTTTGCATAGAATAATTAGTGACTGAAGACTTGAAGGACTGTTAACCACAGGACTTTTCTAGAAAAATTTTTGGGCAGTGTATGTTATGACTTTTGAAATATTTCTATTGGTGAAAATGATTTGTCTCTATCACGAATGTTTTGCCTTTGTATATATTAACTCTCCAGATGTGTTTAATACTAAAGATCTCACTGCATTTTCCTTGCTCTGTATTAAATGTAGGCATGGGAAGAAAGGCAAGTGCGGTTCTATCCTATTGGATTTCTCCTATTTAAGGAATGGCTACAATATGTTCTTAGTCAGTGTGGAAAGTTCAGGAAGTTCTATTTCATCTAAGAGAAAAGATGCACACATTTATATAAATAAAATTATTTTATGTTGTGAGCAGGAAAAAAAAAAAGAAAACTCTCAACAACCATCTCCTGGATGTCTACAGATGAGGCGACTAAGATGCCCAGGGGCTAAGGACTTTGCCTGTGCTACCTTCTGTCACTTGTAATGTTGGAGCCTATTGTCACATCTCAGGCCATCTCATTCTGATGTCATTTTGTCCCCATGCTGGGCAATGGTAGGGACTCTGGCTAGAATGTCCCTTGCCTGGCTTCCTAGGATGAGGGTGGTAGGCCAGCACAGCTGCTTCTCCTCCGTCTGAGTACAGCCCCGTTGGAGTGGCCCTGCTCCACAGCTGGCCACCGCCCAGCAGATAATGACTCAGCTCCCAGCCTTGGCTCCCTGGTAATCAGCAGAGTCCAGATCACCCTGGATCTGCCTCTCACACATGTGCCAGGGAGGACAAGAGAAAGAGAAGACGAGAGGGCACGGCAAATGAGGTCAGGGAGAGGCAGGCAATTGAAATTCTAGACTCACCAGGAGCCAAGTGGGCCGGGAGGCTGGCGATACTGGCTCTGCTCAGCGGGCACCCAGTAGGCAGAAATCCCATTGCCTGGTTTTCCTGGAGCGGGGGTTGAAGGGCAAACTATATCTCTGTGGTTGTATTGTGATGGCAAAGGAGGAAGCAAGAGCAGCTGATCCAGCCTGGGCTGGGAGTGCCCACGTGTGCACAGACCCGCCTTTGTGTTCTGGGCCCAGACAACAGGCCGCATTCTTCCCCCACCTCAGTGACGTCCTTCATGGACATGTCCCCAACGCACAGTGGCAAAAGATGAAGCGGTTATGGATCAGAGGATACGGCATTCCCTCTAGTACCCACTCTGTTTGGGCTGTGCCTCCTCCTGCCACCGAGCACAGTGGATACTGGCCCCAGCCCTGCCCATGAGGTTCAGCAGGGACCTCTGATAGCTATAAGGGTCCGAATTTCAGAGCACAGGAGCTTGAGGGGCCCTGAGAGCCAGTCCACAGGTCAGTGAGATGACAGGGACAGAGCTAGCGTCAGCATTCCCTCCACAGCAGCCGCACTGAGACGGTGATGTGCCCATAACGGTCTGAAGGAGGTGGGAGCGGGCCAGCTGGATTTCTGGGAGAGAGTTTCTAGGCAGAGGGAGCTCCCAGTGTGTCTGCAGAATAGGAGGAGACACACCTACTATGCAGATCCTGCTCCCCCGTGCCTGCCAACCTCATCAAAGGTATTAGACCATATCCCAGAGGATCCAGAAAGAGACAGGAGACTCTTTGGAAAGGATACTCGTTCCCCAATCCTGACCGATGGTTTCCAAAGCAAACGATTTTATATGCTGAAGCCAAGTGCAACGGATGAAGCACCCCAGGGTGTTCCCTGCTGTCCTGCTTAGCCACACCGCAGGACCACTGCTGGCTCAGCTACTTTGGGAAGTGCTTCCTTCTCTAAATGTAAGCAAAACATCCTTTGAATAGTACAAAGGCCACCTCCCCTGGCCTCCGAGACTTATCCACTCCTTGGAAAACTCACTTCTCCTTCCAAGGACAAGTTCACACCGTAAGATCTTGGAAGAGAGGTTGTCCTTTCTAACCTCTCATGTTCTCACCATAAGACGGGGCCTACGGGGCCAGTGAGATGGCCCAGCAGGCCCAGCACTCACTGCCAAGCCTGATGGCTTGAGTCAATCTCAGGATGAGATGGCACTTGTGGTCCCTGCCCTCATCCCCTCACAGGCTCCTGAAAAGATCAAATAAACGTAAGCGAAACAAGATGACCGCCACTGTGATAGCGACAGCTGTTCCTGCTTTGTCTGGCTATTGTCCAGCTGAGGAGCTGTACAAAATGTCAAGGAGATGCATGCGTTATTAAAGTTCTCTTTATTTTTAATGATTACATATTAAAGGTACCTCTTTTTGGTATATAGATCAATGACGTTTAATACATATGTAGACCCAGAAAGCTCTACTAACACAGAAAAGCTCTCCTCTGCTATGTCTTTGCGGTCACACCCGAAGCCACTCTTAAGTCTGGATCCACGCTCCATCTTCATGGTGGCTGAACCTCTCACAAATGAAGTGCCTGGACATGGAGTCCTTTACTTTAAATTTGTGTTTAGAGCTAGTACACATTCCACACCGTAGTAAAAATGATAGCAAGTCTGCCTCTATCCCATGCCCCCCGATGGCAATCTATTAAAACAACCAAGAAACGCACTATTGTAAATCACAAGGGGTCCACGTTCCCCCTTAGGCCTACTCTGCTTCCACCTCCCCACCACTCACTGCGCCTAGCAAACACTAACTTACCCTCCATTTAATGTTTTGTTTGGGGTTTTGCTTTTGTTTTCCTTCGACTCAGTGTAACTCTTTGGAGAGGCGCCCAAGTCGCTGTGTGTATGAATTGGCCATTCAGGCAACCATGGCCAAAAGAAAGATTCAGAAGGTCCCATTGCCCCAGAACCCCCTGCTGAGTGTTGTTCAATGGCACAGACATGTCACAGCTGGTTTCTACCACCCATCGAAGGACATCTCAGATGTCCTCAGGTTTGAACTTCTATCAAGAAGGCTGTTATAAACATTAGTACATAGAGTTACTAGTTGGTATCTGGGATAGGGCCCTGCTATGTGGCCCTGGATGATCTGGGACTCCAGACCTCGTCCAGGTTCCCTGAGCGTCTACCTGACTGTCTTGGTTGCTTGGAAGTGGCTCTGGAGAAGGGCTGCCCATAGGCCCTCTGCCTTCCTGTTCTGACTTCTCCTGTGGGTAAGTCTTTCAGCCAGACTTCCAAATTAATAGATTCCCCCTCCCCCCGGAATGACCCACTCTTCCTTCGTAACTCATGTCATGACCTCTAGTAATTATCTGTTACTTTCTTCCAACAATATCTAGCATTTACTACATCCTTCCTGTGTTGAGGACCTTCATGAGTTTAGGTCTTTGATGATGATGTGTGTGTGTGTTTGTGTGGTGTTATGTATGCGTGTGTGCACACAAGTGTTACAAGTGTACCTACATGGTCAGACACCTATGGAAGCCAGAGACTTAGACCACCTATCTCCCACAATTGCTTCTCACCTTATTATTTTTGGAGCAGAATTTCTAACCTGGCAATTGCTGTTGTGGGTAGACCAGCTGACCAGGAAAGCCTCCCTGGGATCTGTCTGTCTCCGACCTCCAGGCAGAGGTGTGTGCTGCCGTGCCTGGTAGCTCTGTGTGCTGGGGATCCAAACTCAGGACCTCATACTTGCTCAGCAAACACTTTACACACTGAGCCATTTCCATAGCCCCCTGATTTTAATTGGAATCATCCTGTAATCTGAATCCAAGTGGGACATACTTCATCCCTTCCAGTATAGTCTCAGGGCTAACAGAGGGCCTGACGCTGTATGAGTATGTAACAAGTGTCGGATGCCTTCCCACACCACAGCCTTGACTTTTGCTGCTCTCTAGAAACATCTTTTCTGATCGAGTCCACAAAACCATCCAGTCATGATGCCTGAGATGGGTATTTGGGAGAAAGTAGGTGTTAATATTGGCTGTTGGCTCATTTAATGAGTGTCCATTGAGGTTCTACTGGGTGGTGCTGGAATGACAGATGACTGAGGTGGACAATGGCCCTGCCCCCATGAGCTTGCTGAGTGTCTAGCCAGCAAGAAACACAGCTGAGCAGGCGGCTATTCTAGATGACAGTAAGTCCTGTGGAAAAGGAACAGTGCACACTCTGGGACTGTTATAGGGAACCCGGACCCAGCTCTGGGGATCTTGAAGGCTCTCCAGAAGAAACCATATTTGAGTTTGGGCTTTAAAAATACTAGAGATGAGTATGGTGGTGCATGCCTTTAATCCCAGCATTTGGAAGGCAGAGGCAGGAGAATCGCTGTGAGTTTGAGGCCAGCCTGGTCTACATAGAGAGTTCTAAGTTCACCAAGGCTACAAAGTGAGACCTTGTCTTAAAAACAAAAGGCTTAGAATGCCAGTAAGTTATTTATTTTGCTTCTTTTTCCTTCCTCGCAGCTTTCTTGTTGAGACTCGTGTGTCTACGATGGTAAACTCCGATAAGGGTCTCATCCACTGACTCTTATTCAGTAACGAGAAGAATAACAGACAAAGAATACAGCAGGGTGCCTTCCTGATGATGGTGGTCACGGAGCTGATGAAAACAGACACCACAGGACCCTCCCTTGCCACTTTCCCCCAAGTGTCCCCTGTATGAATCAGGGGATGTGGGATCTCAAGATGCAATTCGATTTGTATTCTCCAACCTCCAGCTCACTTTACGGTCCAGGCAGAATTGAGCTGAAACGAACACAGCTTTTTTCCATCAGCTAAACTCAGGGGCTGCCACCAGGAAGTTCTGGGAGAGAAGTAATGGAGTCAGAGGACACAGCTCATAGGAATGGGGTTTATTAGGCCAGCGGGAAACCTGGGAATGCCATCCTCAAGTATCAGGGGCACTTGACCGCAGTCCTGGGCCCTAGGTGTAGCCCTAGGTATCTTGCTGTTCTGAGAGCCTGGGTTTGCACAGATGAGGGAAACACTCTGCCACCACAGTGTAGGCCCAGGCTGGCTTACCTCCTCCTTCTGGTAGCTTCTTGGATTTCTGCTCACACCGCTGCATGGCTGGCTGTCCAGGGTGTACGATGACACAGGCAGTCACACTGCTGCGTTTCGGCCTGCAGTCGTGTTCTTAGGCTTTGTTTTGGACACATTCCCTTTAAGGATTCTGACTGCTCCCAGTCGGCAGTGAGGGGGAGGTGGCGGGGTGGGAGGGAGAGACGACTGTGTTCTCAGTGGCCAGTTTTGTTCATGAGCAGCAGGAGGCCCCAGTCAGAGAAGGGCAAAGCAAAGCCAGGGCACCCTGGGAAGGGATGCAGAAATGGGGTGTTCCCCCGTCCTGACCTGCAGATCTGTTCAATCTGTATGTTTAGACTGAGAGTCGCAGACCCTCTGAGAGCTGGTGTCAGTACTGTGGTTGCTAAGCCTTGCTCTTCCTGCCCTCCATTCTGCCCAGCTTCAGTTCCCACACTTCGGGCGATCCAATCATTCCTGTCTGCCTTAGCACAGGTTCTGACAACCCCTGTAATAAGATCCTTTGGGAGCTCAATTAATCCTTCCAGGGAAGGGCTCTGGAGGCCTTAGGAGTGAGATTCGTGCTAAATATTTCTCCGGGTGTAATATGGGCCTTCAGTCCTACCTTGATGTTTCGTTCCCCCCTCTCAGACCAAATCTCTGACTTTGAGGATCACACATTGCTAAAGACATCTGTGTTCATCTTTACTTCATTTGTAGATTCCCCCCGAGACCAAATCAACTCCTAAGAAGGTAAATCCAGCACTCAAAGTCAAGGCTGTGCTTCTAACAACCCCAGGTCTGTCTGGGCAAGATACAGAAGAACAGCTAGTTTGCGCTCCTTTTCCTCCCTCTGTGTCCTATCCTGGGTTCTTCAGCAAGGCAACAGTCCACAGTTATACTTGACCCTGAACCTGACCTCTGTGAACCCCATCCCAAAAACAGGATCCTCCCAGGTGGCCATGGCTGCCTGTGTGTCCTCAGAGCAGAGCCACAGGCAAACACCAGCTTTGTCATTGGTTTGCTGGTCAATCCTGGGCCCCGAATCAAGCCCCTCACAGCCTTGGGTTCCTCATACGACAATGAGGGATGGCTACTCCCTCCCCTGGCTTGCAGAGAGGCCTAGTTTCATTCTTAACCAACATGAACGACCAGCTTTGAGTTTCGGGATGAGGTGCTTTTTATCAAGGATTCATTTTCTCTTTGATAAAAATGGAGATAATGCGGTACCTGGGAGTGGCCGCACAGACCTTTAGTTCAGACACTCTAGAGGCAGGGACAGAGGCAGGTGGATCTCGGTGACTTAGAGGCCATTCTGGTCTATCTGGAGAGTTTCAGGACAGCCAGGGGTACATACTTGCCTGTCTCAGCGAGCCTCCCCCGACAGAAGCAGACAGTGGTGTGAATAGAGATGCTGTGAGGAGCTTGGAACTGGCACAGGTCATGGTGGTCACTGCCTGTCCTATGTAAAGATGCTTGCATGATGTTATTACATTAAATGAATCAGACAAAAATCTGATCTTGCTTTTTCTACCCACAAGGTATGGAGTCGACTCAGGCCAGAAGCCCAGGAAATCTTTCTTGGGTCCTTCTATAGTCTCATCACCCAAATCTGATTTGTGACCAACACATCTGCTTCATTTATTTCCTAATCACCCTCTATAGTTCTCCTCTCTGCTTTAAACACATCACTCCTTTCCATATCAGGCCAAGAGATCTCTGGACCATCACCCCAGCATCCAAACTAAAACCCCTCCCTGTTGGCATAGTGGATACAGACGGGCTAACAATATCTTTCAAAACTCTGCCAAGGCCTTGCCATACTAGTTACTTCTGTTGCTGTGACAAAATACAGGACATGGTTTGAGTACACTTAGTCCCTTGAGGTAGCAAAAGCAAGGCAGCTTTTCGGTAGCTGGCAACACTGTGTCTACAATGTAACCTAAAGTTAGCAAAAGGTAGATAAAGATGGATGTTCAGCTTGTTTTCTCCACTTTATCCATCTGATGGTCTAGCCCATCAGGTGACATCATATCCATCTGATGGACTAGCCCAACAGATAACACACAATTAGGGTGGGTATTCCCATTTTAGATACCGGAATCTAGATGCTCCCCCATAGACATGCCCAGAGATTTGTCTCCTAAGTGACTCTAGATCCTGTCCAGTTGACAGTCAGTGTGAGCCATCACTCTTGCTGACAGTCCTGGTGGCCCCAGGAGATGGCTTTAAACTTAGCTAACTAGTAGAGTCATCTGAGGAAGTCCGAAACAGGAATCTCTGATGTGGGTCCTACGATCTTTAGGTGACTGACTGATGGCTAACCTTCATTGTCGACTTGATTTGGAATTATCTAAGAGACACTTGGTGATGTGTGTCATTGCAAGAATTTCTAGAGGTTTAAGTGGGGATGGAAGACCCATCCTGAGTGTGGGAGGCACCATTGCATGGAGTAGGGTCCAGGACTGAATGAAAAGGCAAGCAGGAGAAAGCAGACACTAGCACTCATCTCTCTCTCTCTCTCTCTGCTTCCTGGATGCAGACGCAACATGACTAGCTGTCACTTGGTCTTGCTGCTACGCATGCCTGCCATCATGGACTGCTTGGCCTCTTAAGCCACAAACCAAAACAAACCCTTCCCCCCTCAAGTTGTTTCTTTTCAAGCATCTGGCTCAGCAAAGAAACAAGGGACTGATACCTGATGCCCAGGCTGACTGGATTCCCAGGGTTCCAGTTGGCAGGCCAGCTCCTCTGCCAGGCGTGGAAGGCTCTCTTCGCCCTGATCCCACCCCCTTCCCTGCTCCCATCATCTCTTGCCTCTTCCTCCACCTTGAGTGCTACACTCTATCAGTGCTGAGAGCCGAGTGCCACCCGTGTACTTCAGTTAGTTCTCTATCTGCTCTAAGATTCTCCCCCCAGTCTGCCTTGTCCTCTGGTGGGCTCCTGGGTGTCCTTCCAGCTCCATCCCAGCCACCAAGAAATTCATAAACAACGGCTTCTGTCTACAAGTTCAGAAAAAGTAAAGTTAATGCTTTTGGAGTCAGGAGATGATAACACCTTGGTGGATGTCGTAGGTTTCTGTTGCCATGATGAACGCCATGGCCACAAGCGACTTGAGAAGGGAAGGGTTTGTTCCACCTTCCAGCTCACAGTCCTTCCTGAAGGGAAACGACAGCAGGAACCTATGGAAGAAGGAACCCGGAGGCAGGAACTGAAGCAGAAGCCACAGAGGGAGGCTGCTCACTGGTTTGCTCGCCACAGGTTTCTCACTTTGCTTTTCTTATACTGCCCAGAACCACCGGCCCAGGGGGGGTACAGCCCTAGTCTGGGTCCCCTCTTTTATAAATTGGCAATCAAGAAAATGCACCCACAGATTCGCCTAAGGGGGATTCGTGAGGGAAATTCATGAAGGCATTTTCTTAACTGAAGTTTCTCTCCTCAGATAATTCCAACTTGTGTCAAATGGACCTAAAAACAGCAGCAGCAGCAAAAGCCCAACTGAGGCAGTGAGGTGGGGACGAGTGACTGAGAGGGGACAGCAATTCATATCTAGGATTCGTTTTCTTTTCTTTCAAGGTCTCACTGTGTAGCCCAGGCTGGTCGAGAACTCACAGAGATCTGTCTGCCAGGATTAAAGGTGTGTGCCAACACGCCTGGCCAGTCATGTTTTCTGATCTGGGTGCAGCCTTCACAGGTTACTTTGATGTGCAAGGATTCCTCAAGCTGTAGACCACAACTTGTACAGCTGTCTTGTGTACCGATGGCCCAGACAGCCCTTCCTCCAGGAAGCCTTTGTCAATATCCTCCCTAGGAGGCGGCCTTGCCCCTTTCCACTACGACTGTGCCTCACTAGGTCCTCCTTGGTGGCACTCAGCGCTCAGACCTGCAGTTCCATGTTGACGTTCCTTTGTTCCCGTATGGACCTGTTCTCTTCAAGGACAAGATCTGAGACACCCCAGCATTTTACATATGGCTCCGCAGATGTGTGTGGACTGAGTGGATTAGGGAGAGAGACGAGCCTGCGTCTATTTTTTCTTTTCTCCTTTTTGAGAACACAAATCACAGTGCCCTGAGCTGCTCTTAGTCACTAAGGTAAATATTGTAGCCCTCTCCCTCACTGTTCTTCCAAGCCTGAGCCAGAGGGGCCATATTCCCACCACCAGGCTCCGTCACCATCGCCACATACCCTGTGGCGCTCGGCTGGACTCTCCATCCACCCAGGCCAGTAGCAGCTCTCTTATCTCATCCTGTGTAAACACCACAGCCCAGAAGGGCTCCTGAGGAAGCACCGAATTGGCCTGAGTTCACCATCTTCCATTATAGCTTAGCTGGAGAGAAAACATCCCATGGCTTTAGGCAAGCCAGACAATGATTTAAAAAAGGGGGTGGGGGGGCTTTGAGAACCAGAAGGGCTTCCTGTGGCCACTTATAAACTCAAATGGACTCACCACAAGGCAACTGGAATGTTCCTTTTATTTCTACAGTTTTGCTGTGCCATGTCCCCTTGGGACCCCCAGGATCCAAGGCTAAAATGGTCATACATTGTGTGTGTGGTGTGTTTGTGTGTGTGTGTGCTGTGTTTGTGTGTTTGTGTGTGTGTGTGTGTGTGTGTGTGTGTGTGTGTGTGTACCCTGCACATAGTAGAAAGAGCTCTGGACCTCATTATTTTCATATAAACTGAAGCATGAACAGGGATTTCTGTCAGCATTCATGATGGGTTAAGTTAGCACACGTGACTTACATGTGACTAGAAACTTGTATCCATACAGATATAAGTAGTACATTAGCATCACCCGAAGGCCATCTTTGCCAGAGGCAGATGCATTTTAAACCTTTACATTTTCCAAAGGAATTTCAGATATCTCTGGAGAAGCTAGGGGGAAAGTGACTTCCTGGTCAGGATGAACCAGGACAGGAGGGCATGGCTGTGTGTAGAAGGTCACTCGTCTTCCCCCAGAAGTTGGGTTTCCACATCTTGAGCATCTTTTTTCCCTGGTTCTCAGCACATCAGTCTCTGAAACCGCCATCACTGGACTCCTTCCTATGCAGGGTGACTGTGTTTCAAAGCTTCATCCTGTGAACACCACTAAGGGCTAGCTCTGCCTGTTCTCTCTGTGATGGACTGCACTCTTGGCAAGCTGGACCCAAAAACAGCCTCCTTCCAGTGCTTAGCTCCACTCTCCCAGCTGAAATCAGGCCAGCATCCATCTTCCGGCATGGCCAACAGTCCTGAGATGTTGCTAGCCTGCATTCTACTGCTCCACCGACAGCCCTGATACAAGGCAGGAGGCTCCTAAAGCCTGCAGGAAAACCACTCTGTTCTGAGCCTTGAGCCTTCTTGTGCTGGATCTGCATTCTATGGTGATCTTGTCCATTTGAGGTTTTCCGTTGCCCTCACTGGGAATTGGAGAGAGGGAGAGGAAGACAGGGTGAGGAGCATGGGGAGCACAAAGACAGAGGCAGAGAGAGGAGCAGAAGACAAAGCAGTGGCACTAGGAGCAGCGTCAGGAATCCTGTCCGGAGGCGTGGCCATGTCCAGCGTCGGCTGACTGGTGACTTAATGCAATTAAGATCCCAGTGAGACGCTGTGATTTTTCATAATCTTGGTGTCTGGGACTTGTCACTTGGAGGTTCCTGAAACTATCATCTCGGTCTAACTGCAAAATGGAACCAAAGTGGCGCCTTTGGGAGACATGATCTCACCAGCCCTGGGTCAGGGGAGTGTGACAGAGGCCCCAGGGATGCTGAAGGTTGCAGCTGTGAGACACTATGGCAACAAGGTTCAGGTTGGGTGGAGCTTTGCTAAGGCCTGGCTCTCTGTGGAGCTGAATGGAAAGCCTGGGACAAGCTGCCTCTACCTTAGGGAACCTTGGTTTTCTCATCTTTAACTCATAAGCCACAAGCCTGGTATAGATGTGTTATTCCAATGTTCCAGAGGCTGAGGCAGGAGGATCATGGGTCTGAGACGAGCCTAAGCCACAGAGTAAGGCCTTGTCTCAAAAGTGTGGTGGGGGTGTGGAATACCAGTATGTAGAGACTTAAACACTCATGAGCTTCTTTTCCGAAAAACAGGATTGCAGGGAGAATTCACTGACTTGTAACAGCTCAGAGAGATCAACAATCTAGACTACAGACCACACATGAAGAAACATGCTGGGCAGGGGAGATGATTCATTGGCGAAGGGCTTGCATAAGGACTAGGACCTGAGTTTGACCCCCCCCCCAGTACCTGTGTGTGTGGTGGTGCGGGTGGGTAGGGAGCCAGGTGTGATGGCCCTGGATTGCCACCTAGCACTGGGGAGGTGAAGGCAGGATCCCTGAGGCTTACTGACCCAAGCAGCCTTGGTGATCTCCGGGTTAACAGGGAGAACTGATCCCAAAAAGGTAAGGAGAAGAGTAATCAAGAAAATACCTTATGTCCAAGGAAATACTGCCTCTGGTATTCACACACACACACACACACACACACACACACACACACCACACAACATATCATATAAATACATAGCATACATACAAACCACACACACATCACACACACCCAAAGGACATGATACGCACAAGCACATGACACACACACACACACATACAACATATCACACCAATACATCACACACTCTTGCAATACATACGTACCACACACATACAACACATCACACACAAGCCACGCATAAACACCACACACACAATATATCACATCAACACATCCCACACCACACACACACACACACACTATACATATGCCACATGCACACACGTACACAATACACACCCAACATATCACACACGCCATACAATGTAAACCTTATTTACCATACACACATCACACACATCGCACACATATCACATATACAAACACACCCCACATATCTCACAAAGTCAGTCTTTTGTGTGGATGGGGAGTCAAGGGTTCATGTCTAAAGCTATGGCTGACCTTGAGCTTCTCCCGATTCTCCTGTCTCTACCTCTTAAGGTACGTCTATCTGTTGAAATCGCAGGCTTGAACCACCAGGGTCGGCTCTTTTCAGGTTATTTTCAATCATTCTTTCCTTTTTCAGGGTGGCTTATGCTCATCCCTTAAGTCCTCTGGCTCACGGTAATGACAATTAACTATCATAATAATAGGCAGTGTCTGTGCTTGCTATGTTCCAGCCGGCCCTGTGTCAGCCTCTTACAGGCATTATCTGTCCTGTGGGGCAGACATTTTACAGATGAAAAGGGGTCAGAGGGAACCGTCGTCTTCTGAGTCAGAGGCAGGTGAGTTATGAACCAGACGCAGATCTTCCGAAAGGGGGGGCAGCCTGACCTTCACTGAGCCAGCGTTCACTTCCTGGGCCCTAAAGGGCAGAATGGCACCGTTCCTCCCTACTTCCTGGGACTCTGGCCAGAGCAGGAGAGTAGAGGAAAGGAAATTCCTGCTTCCAGTTCCCATCCCCTTGGTGCTGCATGGCCAGTAGCAGGCTTTGGGGAAAGTGATGGCTCAGGGGCCTCGCTCACCCGCTCTGTTCAGGGTTTAACCTTTATCTCACACATCCCGCCCTGAAACATGCCCCACCTGACAAGTGGCCCCAGGACAACGGAGACTGAAACCCCACGCTCTGGGTGGGACACTGGGAAAGGATTTGGTTCCTCCTGTTTGTCCAGATTTATTTGAGTCTGCAGCCAGTGACAGCCGTGTAAATACTGCCCATGTAGCCCCTACTGCCGAAGCCAATAGCCGGTGAGAATTCATAAGGGTTAGTCTCTTTTCAGTGCCTTGAGATGAAGCCAGATCCCGATTCCATGAGGTTAGGGAGAGGAAGGGGAGGATGGGAGAGAAGGAAAATCAAGTTTTCTCTGAGGAGATTTGGGAGGAAGGAGTCAGCCCGAGCAGATACCATAGACAAGGAGGCCCCTGGAGATGCTTCCAGGCTAATAGGACATCCTTTCTCTCAGGAAGACTTTCTGCCCCAGATTCCTGCCATTCCACACGACCTTGCGATTAGGCTTTATGACCCCTGCTGACCTTTGGCCCAGACCTCTCAAAGACAGTTGCTAGCCTGACACAGAAGGGACCTTGCCTATGCCGTTGCCCTCACCATATGTGGTATCTTGCTTGATTCAGGTCTGGTGTGTACCCGAAGTGCAGTAGAACCCCAGGGGAGGAGAGTTGGCCAGACAGCAAGTACGCAAGTGGCCACGCATGGATGGCAGTGTCGCTTCAGAGAAAGGGCCAAGTCTAGGCTTTGGGCTTTTATGTCTGGATCTCAGGATGGACATAAGGATGAATAAAAGCAGTTAGGGCATAAAAACTAGAGAAGATTTCAGAAAGTAACACTTTAATATAGCCAGTAATGAAACCAGCAGGCTTGAACGAGAGGATCAAGCCATGACTCAAGGCTGGGGAGCTCACATATAGAAGAGAGGTTAGTCAGACAGTTGAGAAAGAGAGGACAGAGAAAGAAGGTGAAGACAAGACACATCTCTCTTGAGTGTGTTCCTGCTAGGCTCTGCCTACTCTCCGGCACCTCCCAAAATTGCCCTCAGATTACGAATTCACCAGCATATCTTTCCGTCCATGAAGGCAGCCTCACATAGATGCTGGGAGCTGATCCCCTCCTCTTTAAGAGTGGCAGGTGCTTTGACCACGGAGCCATCTCTCCAGCCCCTGTTGATGGACTTCTGATTAGTTCCCACCCTTTACTCTCCAAACATGATGGACCAGCATCAAATAGGTTCCCACACACAGCGTTCCCATTCCAAAAGGCCAGTGCTGTGGTTATGTTACCTGTTGCCCCTTTCCCCAACCCCAGGTAACAGCTCAGAGCTCTCAGTACCAGCCCGGTCACCTGCTAGTTCTTCATTCATTGTTGCAAAATGTCACCCCCAAATATCTGTGAAGTTGCCAGTGCCAAAGACCCCTCTAGGAAGGTGGGAATCCCAGAATCCTCAAAGGCAGCTTGGGATGAGCCTGTCTTTTCATTTCATCCAAGGACCGTGTGTTGGAGGCTTTTACCAGGTAGCTCTGAGTTCAGACTGGTCTGGTGAGAGTATCTCAAACCATCCTAAGATAAGATGTGCATGAGAAGGGTGTATGGGGTGGGTAGGCGTGTGCCATGGGAACTTCCACATGCCACGGGGGTGAGGAAAAGGGTCCGCAGAGTTTGGGGATGAAATAAAGAGGCCTTAGGGCTTCCAGGAGATCATCTAACCCCCTCAAACATTATGCTCACATTCAAAACCTCAGTCGGACCGCAGCTGCCCAAGACGACTTATTTATAGCTCAAACTATAAATACGCCTCCTTCACACCCTACCCTCGCCCCATGGAACTTTAAGGCAAGCATCCCGGAAGGATGACCAGGTGCCAGCTGACACTGTTTCCACAACAGATGACTTGCAGCTGCCTGTCATCTGTGGCTCTCCAGGCTGATGGCACAGACACTGATGGCATAGGACGCAGCTGGGCAGGCCCGCTGGAATGCCAATGTCCTGTCACCTTATCCCGCTCACACACAGCCCAACAGTAGCGCAGCCTGGGGAGGCCACTCTGTCCGTCCCTGAGAACACAAAGGACATCCCAGGATCAGACACCAGTGGCCCATGGAGAGCGCAAGGACAGCCCTGCATCCCCGGCAGCCTCACCCCTTCTGCACCCACAAAGTCTCTGAAAACAGAGATTTGTGGGAGCCTCAGACTCCCACTCTGCCACAGACGCGAACAGGCTCCACCCTTCAAACAGGCATCTCTAATGGTTAATGGGTTTAACAAAAGCCAGCTTCTAATGTTATAAACCAGCAGTTCTCAACATGTGGATCACAAACCCCTCAGATGTCACATGTCACACATCAGATAGTTACACTGCAATTCATAACAATAATAGAAAATTACAGTTATGAAGTAGCAGTGAATTAATTTTATGGTGGGGGGGGTCACCACAACATGAGCAACTGTATTAAAGGGTCACAACATCAAGAGGGTTGAGAAGCACTGCTCTAGACAATTAACTGCTACTAGTCACCAAGTCCATTTGTCTCATTGACCCATGTACGAAAGGTGATGTTTATTTGTTTGGAGGAACAGGGTTTTATAACCTGAAATTTTTCCTTTTTTCTTCTGTTTAAAAACTGTACCAAAATATTCTATTATCATGTTAATAAGTAAACAGGAATGTTATACATTAAAGTATGGCTTCTATATTTGTTGTTTCTTTGTTTTATTTTGCACATTGTGCAATTCTGGATGTCTTGGAATTCCTTATATAGAACAAGCTGGTCTTGAACTCACAGAAAACTGCCTGATTCTGCCTCCCAAATGCTGGGGTTAAAGGCATGTGCCACCACACTTGACTGGTTTTAATTTTAAAAGAGAGCAAATATGCATTATTTAAAATCTAATTAAACAAATCATCAAACAATAAAACAGAAAATAGACCCTACCACTTAGAAAATTTGGAGAGCAAATTTTAGGTCAACACTGTCATGATCCTATGAACTCCAAGACAATGCTATCGTTTTACATTGTTAGGGTCAGCACTAGTTCCCATTGCTGGGGAAGATATCTTAAAAAATAATTTAAAGAAGAAAGGGTTTATTTCAGTTTGAAGGCTACAGTCTCTCATCACAGTGGGGAAGGCATGGGGGCTGGTTCTTCCTTTCCTCCTAAACCTACGTCCCTCACAGATCTTTTTGTACCAGCCTAAGGGGACTCAGTTGTTTTTGACAAGAAAGGGACAGAGTGATGATGTGGGAGTGTCATATATCAATCTGTTGATTTCATTGGTTAAGCAATAAAGAAACTCCTTGGCCCTGATAGGTAAAACATAGGTGGGAGGAGTAAACAGAATAGGATGCTGGGAGGAAGAGGAAGTGAGGTCAGACTCTGCTCTGCTCCTGGAGAGACCCGACAGCTCTGCTCTCTAGAGCAGAGACGCCAGGCTCTGCTCTCCCAGGCAGCTCCGACTTAGGATGGACAGAGGCTAGAATCTTCCCAGTAAGTGCACCTTGGGGTGCTTACAAACAATTATTAGAAATGGGCTAGTCCAGGTGCGAGAGTTAGCCAAGAAGAGGCTAGACAGAAATGGACCAAGCAGTATTTAAATGAATACAGTTTGTGTGTTGTTATTTCGGGCATAAGCTAGCCAGGAGGCCGGGGTGCTGGGGACGCAGCCCTGCCGCTCTCATTTCAACAGAGTGAAGCATCCCTGCCTGCAGAACATGATCAAACAGTGGTAGCTCCCTGCCAAACGCCATCACGTCTACAGTTCAAGAAAGAGAGGCGTTTTTACACCTGTGCCTATGCTGTTTACATGAGCCACCTTCAGGCCCTTGACCTGTGAGTGGATAGACACGCACATACACACCATGAAATATTGTGTAGACACAATCCATCATGGCCAGACAAGAGACGGAGGCAAGGGCAGCTGCGTCATGATGGCGGCGAGCCAGAAAACAGAGTACCAGAGATAGGGGCGGGACTAAAACTTTCAAAGACGGCCTTGGTGACCAACCAGACCCTATCTCCTACAGGGGCTCTTCATAATAGTGCCACCAGCTCGGGGACAAGTATTTAATACATGGGCCTGTATCAGACAGTTCAGATCCTATAGCCAGAACAGAGAGCTAGCTAAAGTCGGGTTGCGTCTGAAGGAGCCTGGAGAAATCGGGTGTGAGGGGATCCTCATTTCTTCAAGTTTAACAGACTTGAAGTCCCATCTGGACTCTATGGGAATCGTAGGGGTTTCAGCTGGTGCCATCTCCCTGTCAGAGTATTGACGTGGGTAGACCAGCCAAGCTGAGAGTTGGTGTATTGATCTCAGGAGCTGCCGAATTTCTGCCTTTAAGCACCTTGCCAAGAGCTCGGCTGACCAACTTACGAGCCACATTGGCCACAGCCACTGAGAGCAAGTGTCACTTCTCTGGGTGTTTGTTTGTTCTGCTGATGTTATCTGATGCGCACATTTCTGATTCCATATCAGGGGCCTTTTCCACATTTATTTTTGTTTCTTTGTTTGTTTGTTTTGGGGAAAGGGTCTTCTTAGCCCACATTGGCCTTGAATTTACTATGTCCAAGGCTGGCCTTGTTTCTTTGTTTGTTTTGGGGAAAGGATCTCCTTAGCCACATTGGCCTTGAATTTACTTTGTCCACACTGGCCTTAAACTTGTGATCCTCCTGTTTCTACCTCCCTAGTGCTGGGACTACAGGTGTGTGTCATCACTCCTGGTTGCTAAGTATTGGTAATTGAACCCAGGGCTTTGTGCTTGCTAAGAAAGCATCTATGAGCTACCTCCCCAGCCCCCATATTTAGGATTCTTTATCTGCATTTGGCTTCTTTGATTTGGCAAATCACCCAATCCTAGCTTTTTGGACTTAAACGATCTTAGCACAACCTACAAACTTCATTCCAGGACCTCTTGGTAAAAACTAGTCCTCCAGTTCAACACCAGTCATTAAAAAGTAGAGGGAAATCCCTTCCATCTGAGCTGCTTGGAACACCCTTTCACCTATGTAGTTTGAGAGGCGGTCTGGGTGTCGCGACGTGAAAATGCCGTGACATGGGGAACAGGGAGAATGCCGCGCTTTCTGACCCATCATACAGAATCGTGGCTGTCAGATCCGGGGGCCTGAAGAACTGAGGAAGCCCGGGATCTCTGCTGGAAATGCTGCACAGCCTCCATGAGGGTATCACTTCCTGCCTTTTCCAGATGCTTCTCAGCAAAGAGGGTCCTTCCCCATCTAGTCCCCGCAGCTACCTCTAACCCTGTGGTGTCTCCATCTACTTCATACTGGACACAGCTATATTTCAGAGACTTGGGAAACAGATCCAGCAACCTGTCTGCTCCCTTTGGGTGGTTGCACTCAGCAGGTGTCATGGTCGCTTAGTAAACTTGGCTTCTAAGTCCCAAACTGAGACCATGGCTATAGCCTAGCCTGCGTGAGAAAGAGTAAAAATCCAACACAGAACTGGGTGTTCTGCTAAGGGTTTCTAAAAGACATTCAATAGGCCTTCCTGAGTTCTCCTTAAAGGTACCCATCCAAAGAGCCTACACCTTTTCATATATATATATGAATATGGTAGACACATGAAACCCAGGGACTTCTACTAACGACATGCAGACTCTGCTCTAAACACTTGACAAACATGAGCTCTGATTGCCTAGCAACTCCAGCCACATCTGGTCATATGTATGAGGCAGACACTGGCCATATCTGTATTTTATGCAGGACTCTGAGCCACAGAGAGGCAAAGTAATTTTCCCAGCTAAAAGCAGGAGAAGAGCCGGAATCATACCAAGGAAGCTTATCCCTACCCACCATGCAGGGTCTCATCATTTACATTAGACTCTAATGCAAAACGCTGGGCACCCACAGGAGCTTGGCAGGTGGTCACAAGCCTGGATACAGGTGACTCCTCTGTTTTTCCAGGGAAGCAAGAAAGCAAATGGACACTCCAGACACTGCATGGCGGAGAGAGCTGTGCTAACCCTCCCCAGGATGCCCCCTTTCCCTGCCTCCCCAGGCACAGCCAAGGAGTCAGTTCACCTCTCCTTAGCTTCCCATATCCCCAGGGCACCCCAGACATCTGCTCCACCAGCTGTGGGTTCGAGCCCAACCTCTGCACTTGGCTTCGGATTGCCTCAATGTCCCGCCCTCCCGTACCCCCTGCTTTCTGTCTCCAGTGTTTCTGCTGGTGTTTTCACTGCAGATGGGGTCTCATCAGACCTTCTTAGGGCAGGGGGCTGACATTTAACTTGCTGAGAGTTGACACGGGCTCCATTAAAAAGGACAACAAGCCAAGGGATCTTTAAGAGCCAGAGGTGACTAGTGGGCTAGTTAGGCACAAAAGTTCCTTTGTCGTTCTCGCCAAGGTGAACACAAGCACCTCCAACTGATGGGCTAGCGGCCAATTAAGTTAAATATCTGCTTGAAAAGCCGAACACTTCAAACACTCGCCAGCTGCAACAGGATGGGACTGGGAGCTTTGATTAAATGGGCGCAGCAGATGAAATATTTACGGAGCTCAGCAGAAATAAATGCATGGATTTTCTTTTCTTTTTTTTCTTTCTTTCTTTTTTTCTTTAGAGGAAATGCACATACGGCTGTTTGAAACTTACCCACCCAGGGAATGCTCACTGCCTCTGAGCTGGAGAGGGCCTGAGCACTGAAAGCAGGGAAGAGAGCTTTGTAAGGGAAAAGGAAAGTAGCCCCTGCCCGCGTGCCCAGCTGCATCTCCAATGGAGCAGAGGGAACTAACGCCACGAGCGAGGTCCCAGGACGAGTGCCGATAAGCACGGGACGATGAGCTGTCTTTTTAATGTATTTACACTCCAAATATTACACAGGACATGCTCACATTAAAACTGTGTCTTTTTATCTGAAATTCAGATATAACTAGGCATGGTGTGGTTTTAATTGCTAAACACAATGACCTTAATTCATTAGGATAAAAGATAAGAAACCCCCATGATTCCAAGAGTGGAGAAGTGGCCAGCAGAAGAGACTCCTGAGGGCCAAGGCTGGCGCTCAGTTGGGGGAGTGCTTGCCCAGCTCCCTGAGCTGGTAGGTTTGATCCCCCAGCACTGTGTCTAGGCACACAGCAATAATCAGCACTCAGGAGGTGGGAGCAGAAAGATCAAGGGTTCGAGATCATACGCAGCTACATAGAGTCTGGGATATTAGCCTGGGATCTGAGTCCGGGTCACAAAAAACAGAATGCTCTCCTGCGGTGGTTCAGATAAGAAGGAGAGTTGGATGGAAATTCAAGCCTGTGGTTTTTAACTGCAGAGGGTGGTGCAGAACTGGCCAGGAGGCTTATCAATGAAGGCATAAAGCACAGGGTTCTCAGCTGCTGGCTGTGTGCTACAGGCAGAGTAGCCATTGTTGGTATGGAGAAGGCCCATGGGGAACAAATGACACACAGTGGGCTCTCTGGATTCTTCTCTGCTAACAGAAGAGAGCCAGCAGGTCATAGCGGTCACCACTCATGCAGACCTACTATGTGTCAAGCACTTGACAACCAAGTCACCAAAGCCTCACAAGAGCCCTTGGCAACAGGCATGATGAATGTCTTCTCATAGGTACAGAAACAGAAGGTCGGCAGTTAACCAGGTTACCTAAGAAGATTCTCACACCTGCTAGAAGCTGAGCTGGGTCCACATCCAGTGCCCTTTTCAGGGCCCCATTCTATCCCTGTCATTTGATTCTAGGCAGGTAGGATCTTGCCAGAACTGCAGGTGATCCCTTTTGCCACAGGACTGGCCTCTGCTTAAGCCTCCCTCCTTTTGTGGTAAAGCAGTGGCTGTGATTACAGGGAGAGTTTTCTCTTCTTGTAGGCGCACATCTGTGGTCATGATGAAGTCAGTAGAAAAGGTTTCCTATTTCAGAAACACTTTGTCAGCCCCGGGATATCTCGTTTTGCATAAAACAACAGATCACTGTGAAGGGTTTTTTTTTTTTTTTTAAATAATACATAATCCCGTTAGAAAACAGGACAAGGAGATGAGGTGAGCCCTGTGGATGCTTTAGGAGGTGTCTGCCGTCCTCCATCTCAGCATCAGCAGTGTTTTTCTTAACTGAACTAGAAAGGCCCTATTGTTCTTTTCCCTTTGGGGTCTGACTGGTGAGGACAGAAAATAAAACAGAGGTGGGAAGGCTACCAGGCTGGTGCAAGAAGCTCCCGTAGAGGCAGCACTTAGAAAGGGCTAAGGTCTGGCTGTGTCCCCAAATCCATACGTTAAAAACCTAATCCCTAAATCCAGGGCTGGTAGAGTACTGGTCTCCCTGCAAGATGCTCGTGAATCCCTCCCCAGGGCTACCAAGGAAACAAGCAAGCAAGCAAACAAAAATCAACCCCACAGCAAAAACACCAAAACATCTCACTTAATCCCCAAATTCATGTTTTAAGACTACTCCTTGATTAAAAAAAAAAAAAAGGAATAAAAAAACCCAACAACTCTAGAGTGGTGGTTCTCAACCTGGGTCTCGACCCCTTTGAGGGTCAAATGGTTCCTGTCCTTTCAAAGGAGTCACATACCAGATAATCTGTGTATCCGGTTACATTATGATTCATAACTAGCAAAATTACAGTTATGAAGTAGCAACAAAAATATGTTTATGGTTGGGGCAATCACCACAACATAAGGAACTATATATTAAGGGGTTGAAGATTTAGGAAGGTTGAGAACCACTGCTCTAGGGGCTGGAGAGATAGTTCAGTGGTTAAGAGCACTGGCTGCTCCTGGAGAGGACCCAGGTTCAATTTCCAGCACCCACATGGTGACTTAAACTGTCTATAACTCCAGTCCCAGGGGACCCCTGGGGGGCTCTTTGGGAGGTGATCAGGGTTAGATTTGATCATGAGGCTGGGGTCCCATGATTACAATAATGACAAGGGGGAGAACTCTGAGTTGATACCTTGTTTGTTCCACCATGTGACAACTTTTGTCACAGCTCAGAAGGAGGGCTCTTGTCAGGAGACGTCAGCACCCATGCTTGGACTTCCTGTCCTCCAGAATTAGGAGCCCAACTTCTGTTCCTCATAAATTACCTGGGTCGTGCAAGTCAATGAGAGCATCATAATTGACTGAGGATAGACGTCATCTCTTTTTAGAGTGGCCACAGGGATCCTAGCTGGAACTCCAGAAATGAAGTCCCCTCTTTGAAGGGAGCCACAATATGGGGGAAATATCACCCAAAGTTACTTTTCACAGAACTGAAGGCAATGGGGAGACTTAGCTAAGTACTCAAGGACAAGTGTCATGTAATTGTGGCTGCTGTCACAATACTTTGTTTTGAGACAGGATCTCACTGCACAGCCCTGTCTGGCATGGAGCTTACTATGTAGACCAGGCTGGCCTTGAACTCACAGAGATCCACCTGCCTCTGCCTCCTGCCTGCCCCAATAGGGCCTGTAATGGGTGTTAATCTGGCATGGCAGTGCACTTCTGTAATCCCAGCACTCAGCCAGGGGGATCAAAAGTTTGAGGCCAGCCTGGGCTTCCTGTGAGGTCCTGGCTAGTCTGGACTACAGAGTAAGATCCTGGCAAAGAAAAAAAAAAAGATTTTCACATATAAATCTAAACTAAGCATCAAAAAGAAAGACAGCCATCACTCACTTTCCCTACCTACAAGGTGTAAAATACCTCCATGAGGAGAGCTAAGCATGCATTTTTCAGTTCCTCCATTCCTAGCAGAACTTGACTTCCAATATTTTTAATGAATAAAAAAAGTACTTAGAAGCTGGATGGCTCAGCAGCTAAGAGCACTGACTGCTCTTGCGGAGGACCCAGGTTCAATTCCCAGCACCCACACGGCAGCTCACAGGTCCAGGGGATCTGATGTCCTCTTCTGACTTCCATGGGTACCACACGTGAACGTGGTACATGCACAAACTTAGAGGCAAGTCCTTTTTGTATCTATAAAATAAAAATAAATCCTCATAAGAGACACCCTATTATTGGGGCAATCCTACCTAGACCCTTTAACCACTCCCATTGTTTGTGATAAAATACACAAAATATAACATGTGCCATCTTAACCAGTTTTACAGTGCAGGGTAGAAGTCTTAAATCCACGGATCACACATGGTCCTCAGCAGCCAGTGCCAGCTGTAGTTGTAGAGAACACAAAGGGGCATGTTCTTCCCCTGCCTCTGACAATGCCAACCCCTTGGGGAGACTGGGCTGCTCCCGTGGCTCCATTGCCCACTGGGGGTACTCTATCTCTTTAGTCCATCTCATTCTGCTCTGTCTGTAACTGGCACGCTCCTTCAGGGAAGCTATCCCAGCCCTCACACCGAGGAAGTCCCATTGGCTGGTCCCACACCCATTCTTCCCAAAGGCTTCTCTTCTTTGACACAGCTTGTTCTCCGGTCCCGGCAGAACCGGCAGACTTCCTGGGATCCCTTCCCCTGGCGTAGGTTGGGCGGTGCTGGCTCTGGACCCTGGGATCTGCCGGCGCTTGTTTTATTCCCCAGTTTGTGTGTGAGTGTCAGCTGCAGAGCTGTTTCCAGGAGTGTGGCCCCCAGAGGCTTGTTTGTACAGGGCTCTTACCTAAGCCGAGTTGGTTACAAGCCCAGAGGCCTCTAGAGCCCTCCCAGACCTCCCCAGAGAGGCTGTAATTAGGGAGGGAGGACAATTGCTGGAGTAGTTTGCTAGCTTCCAACAAACAAGTCTCCTGTCTCACCACTAAGCCTCTCCCTTGCTGATGGTTGGCATCTCAAACCTGAGGTCTCTGATGGGGTGAATTTCTCCGGTTTTTGTGTGGAAGGCCATGGTCTAGAGTACCCCATTAGAGTGGTCTCAGGCCACACCCAAAGATATACTATGAAGCCTGGGTCTACCAGAACCTTCTTTGTCTTATCCTGGTTTGTGAAGAAAGCCGAGCCTCCTTCATGTCTGCACTTGTTTTACAGGAAGTCTGGAGCCTTAACTATGTGACCCAAGGCTGGTTTGGGGGGCTGGAAGGGGTTCTCATTATATAGCTCAGGTTGACCTGGAATTTGCAATCCTCCTGTCTCAGCCTCCCAAGTTCTGGGATAGCAGGTCTGCACCTCCATGACAGCTCTTGCATAATCTGATACACATACCTCATGTTGCCAGACAACAGTTTAGCACAGAGTGTTCTCTGGGGTGGAGGCAGGCATGAGTAATAATGCTCATAAATGAAATTCAATACGTGACATTAAAATGTTCTCTGTAAAAGTGGTGGTAGCTGCGGTGACAGGGGTTAGGATGGTCCGGATGACAGTAATCACAGGGTGTTAATAATGGTTGTGATGAGGGTGTGATGTCAGAGATGGTGGGATGCAGGTGGTAGCAGGAAACAAAGACGGTGATGAAGAGGAAAGAAGAGGGGCTGGGAAGGGAGGGGCATGTCGTCATGAGTGCAGCCTGGTTGGTAGCGCTAATCAACTTGAAAGATCCCCAACAGCCTCTCCTCCCACTGACTCCCCATGAACAGACCTTAGCCTCATTGGAAACCCCATGGTTTCTGTAGATAATGCTGGGGCCTAGAATGAGGAAATTCAGGGACTTCTCACAGAGCTTCCTGATAGCACACCTGTACTGGTTTGTGCCTGCCATTTCTAGCTCGCTTGGCATTCTTAACATAACAGGAGGAGAAAAATCCAAACCAAAACAACAACAAATACCAACACAAAGAGCATTACTACAGATCCTTGTTGTACCAGAACCTGCTTGAGGAGAAAAGTGGGGGAGAGATCAAGTTTCAAGCTTCTATTTCTGGGTAACCTGGACTCCTTGAGCTGGCTTTTCCTCATCTCCGAGATGGGAATACTACCTTGACTTGAGCAGCCAGGGCAGGTCAGAGAGACAGGGCCTGGCACGCCACCATTTTGAAGGAATGCCAGCTTCGTTGCAACGTGTACCACACCCAACACAAGGTCCTTGCGAGACCATGCTGCCTGGAGCAGTTTTGAATATTCATATCTCCAGTGCTCACTTCTTGCCCTGAGTGATCTTCATGAGCCCCAGGACTGCTTACTAAGTGCACAGTTTTGCAGGCTGGAGAGGTGGCCCAGTGGTTAGGGGAGCATCCTGTTACTGCAAAGGACAGGGCCTGATTCCCAATACCCACATAAGGAGCTCACAACTGCCTGAAACTCCAGCTCCAGGGGAGCTGATTCCCCTACACACACACCCCACCCACACATGTGTGCACACACACACGAATAGAAAAAAATTAAAGACTCTCATGGGGAAGTGGAGAAATGGTTCAAGGTTGAAGAACACTTGACTTTGGTTCCCAGCACTCATGTCAGGAGGCTAACAGCCACCTGTAATTCCAGTTCCCCAAGATCCAGTACCCTCTTCTGGTCTCCATAGGTACACCCCACCCTGACATACACACACACACTCACAATCCATAATAAAAATAGAAAATCTTTTTCAAAAGGAGCATTTTTATTTCTAGCACTTAGGAAACCAAAGGTTTAGGCATAAAAACAACTGTAGAAAGGAAGAGTAGGAGAGAGAGGGGAAAGGAAGGGAGGGGAGGGAGGGACAGAGAGAGAGAAATTCAATTGTTTGCTTTCCTACGAAGTGAATGTATATTTCGGTGGACTTCACTGTGCAAAATGATTCTATATATATTCTTTTTCAGACTGTCAGAATGCTTTGTTTAATATCTGGTCCCAGTTCTTTGCTTATACCAATCCATCACCCCTATGGATGCTGTCTGGGACCAGAATAAAAAAAAAACATCGAGATTCCACTACTTGAATTTGGTCCTCTCTAATAATATTTATAGACCATAGTCATGGCTTCATGTGATCATTTGTATGCGCAGTTCATGTTTCTTTATAAGCAGGCCCTCTTTAAATCACCTGTTTACTCTACTGAAATCCTTCCAATTGGGTTTAGCCTTAAGATGAAGACATGTTCCTAAGCAGCTTGTGACCAGAGAGAATCCAAAAGAGGCACAGGGATGTGTCTTTGAGCAATTCCCACTCTCAGATTTTAGATTTCAGAGGCATGGCAGCACAGGACAGCTGGCGTGGGAAAGCACGAAGTGGGGGGGTTTCTCTTTCCTTGGCTTCCGTCACTGTCAGGCTCACCCTACTGAGGTGGAGACAGGCAGCCTTGTAACGGGGCCTTCCGTGAAGTGTGCACCAAAGCTAGCTGAGGGCGTGCACCAGAGCAGAACTGCCTTTCCCAGGCAGAAGGCTGTCCTGTTCCCCAGTTCCTCAGGCTTCCCGGGCTGGGTCGGCAGAGGAGCAAATGTTCTGAAGGGCCACTTGCTCTCCCACCCTTACGTGCTTAGACATTTAATAGTTTCACGCCTCATTCGATTACTGTTCTTACTCTTTTGTAGGATGAGAAGCCAGTTCATGATGATGAACACAATTCCATACGTTTCTGGGTATTTGTGGTTTGTGATGTTATTCTCTCTCTCTCTCTCTCTCTCTCTCTCTCCATTCCTCTCTCGCTCTCTCTCTCTTTTGGTAAGCATACCATATCTTACCATTAGCATTGAAGAGAGGCCCAGAGAGCATAAATCACTTGGCCAGAGATTTATAAAAAGGTAAAGAGATACCTTCTCGGTGTTTTTCTGAGACCTCGCTCAGGATCTGTTTCTTATCAGGATTCCCCCAGCTCTCACTGTTATGCTACTCCAGCCTCATTCCAGGCTCTGAACATTGCAGATCAATAACTAAAGCACTCACTTTATTAAGGGCTGGGGTAAGAACTCACTTGGTCAAAAAAGCATGAGGACTGAGTTTGAGTCCTCAGAACCCACATAAAAAGCTGAGCATGGTGGCATGTGACTATAAACACAGATCTGGGGAGCTGAGAAGTGGATGGATCCCTGGGCCTTGTTAGCCACCCAGCCTAGACCTGCTTGATGAATGTTAGGCCAATGACCGAAATAGTTCTAAAAAAGAAGGAGGAGGGGGGGAGGAGGAGGAGGAGGAGGAGGAGAAGGAGGAGAAGAAGAAGAAGAAGAAGAAGAAGAAGAAGAAGAAGAAGAAGAAGAAGAAGAAGAAGAAGAAGAAGAAGAAGAAGAAGAAGAATCAGTCTACAGCAACTGAGGAAGGATACCCAAAGTTGCAAAGTTGTCTTCTTAAGTACTTGTACTGCACACACACACACACACACACACACACACACACACTCCTACATAAGGGGAGGGCATTTTCCTCATTCTAGTATCAGTTAAGTGTTTGGAAAGAGTAGGAAACATTCATCTAGGGTATTTAAACCTACCCTACAATTATGGCATTGTTTCTGCCATAGTTGACTAATACAGCTCTTCATTTCTCAGTTTTATTTGTGTCTTTGCTACTTTGTTATTGCTGGAACAAAACACTATGACCAAAGAAACTATTTAAACAAGAGTTGAATTGGGCTGATCATCCCCGAGGGTCCTAGCCTATGATGGTGGAGGGAAGGAACTGATGCTCACACCCTGATCCCAAAGCAGGAGGCAGAGAGAGCTAACTGGTAATGCTCTGGGCTTTAGAAACCTCCAAGCCTGCCTGCCCCCAGTGTCACGCCTCTTCCAATGAGGCCACACCTCCTAACCATTCTCTACCAATCCACCAGCTGGGGACTTAGTATTCAAACATAAGAATCTATGAGGGCCTTATTCATTCAAACCCCTGTATTTTGCAATGCTAAATATCACGATTTCATGTTATAAAGTATAATGATTAATCAATCTCAAGGGTTCATCCTGCAGGTAAGGACTTTCCATAGGGACTTGACAGGCAAGAAAGAGAGTGGTCACTACTTAGGTGAAGCCTAGGCCATGAATGTAGCTCTCCCAATCAATTGGGGTTTTAGAGGACTTATTGATGACTCTGTGGGTAAAGGCACTTGCTGTCAAGAGTGACAACTGAGATTTGAGCCCTAGATCCACATGGCAGAAGGAAAGAGTTGGCTCCTGCAACTGGTGACCACCACGTGTACATCATGGTGCCCTCATGCCCTGTCAAGAAACATAGAAACACAAGGACCTTTTTGCTATGCATTTGCTTATTGCATTTCCTTTGGCTATATCTCCAGTAGGAATTGCTGGGTCATTTGTATTTATTGTTTTCTAGAAGCCTCCATACTGGTCTCCAGAGATGGTTATATTGATTTGCATTCCCTTCAGCCATGTATAAGCACCCTCTTTTCTGCCTTCTTGCCTGATTCGTTATGTACTGCCAGTGTGATAATTATTCGGACAGGGGCGAGATGCTGGCTCACTGTGGCTTTGGTTTGTTGAAATCCTGGCATTTGCAACAAGGAGGATAGGGCAGCACCAGAGGACACTGTGCTAAGTGAAACAAGGCAGAAGGCTAGATGCTACTGTTCTCATCGGTGCACGGAAGCTGTAAAGGTACATCGGGAAGGAAGAGCATAAAATGTGATTATAAAAGGCCAAGCAGGAGGAGGGGGGGGATGGAGAGGGGTGTTGGGTAGTGGGTACCAGAATGCAGGCCAATTGAAAGAATTTGTTCTTGGGTTCTATAGCAAGATAGGTAAGTGTAACTGGCAACTCAGGATACACTTTAAAACATGGAGAAAGGTGTTCAAGGTTTCCAAGCACAAAGCAGCGGCTAATGTTCAAGAAGACGGAGACGCTGATCACCCAAAACCGCTCCTTTCCTGCTGCGCGCATCCAATTATCATGCCGAGTATAATTTGATATTTGTCAATTAAAAACAGAATGTTCACATCTTCACTGGCCTTGGTTCTATCTAAAGCTCACGGATAGATAATATGAGAGGAAAATAAAAGGAAGCCATCTAGATTCTAAGTGACTTGCAGGTCCCTGGCCTTGCTGCTTCCACCTCCACTGATTTATTATGCATTCCTTGAATCAATATTTCATTGAGCACTTACCATGAACCACTTGGTGCTGAGCCCTGGGGCACAACAGTGGACAAGACAGACTCATTCCGACATCACGAAGCTTATAGTCCTGTGGGGGTACAAACAGGACCCTGGAGATTACAAGCAAGTGATCGATGCTGTAGGAGGAAAGGCAGGCTTCTAGACACACACTCCCCATGGGCATCTAGCCAGCCAGGACTAAGACGCCCTTGCCAGGAAGCTCTACTTGAATCTAAGGCCCATTGTTTTTGCATGGACTGTGAATCTATTCATAGAGCCTGTAGGGCGGTGCCGAGAGCATGGCCCTATTAGCCCTTGGCACACGGAGGGCATTAGGAAGCCATTGCTAAACATGTGCACTTGCCTCTGCATGAAACATCTTCCCTCCTTCCTCAGATGAATTTAGCACCCATGTGTCACTCCAGCTTTCGCTGTATTGATGGCCCACTAGAGACTCTATGTGAGTGCATTGCCATACTCACCCTAACATCCTATGCACGCTTTTGCTCAAATATGTCCCTCGTCGGGTTTGGAGCACTTCCAGTTCAGGGCCTGTTTAAATGACCTGTTTTCTTTGCACCGAGCTGATATCAGTGATATCATAAGAGCAGGATAAATGTTTACTAATTGCACACATGAGTGAATGCCCAACCTTCGATACCTGACTGACAAGAAGGTGGACAGCGGAATATATATATTTACTCATATATATATAAATAAAACCCTTTGCAAATGACTAGGTCCAAGCCAACCAGCCCCCCTTTCCCAGCACATTCATCCCCGTGGGGTATGCATTGTGTGAACACTGTATAAAGACAATGCACACATGTTGTCTAGACATTATCCTCCTGTACAAAGAAAAAGTCCCAGAGTTATTAATGGCATCATTTCCATCCCTAATAGGGAGGGAGGCATTTGGGGATGGACTTTATAGGAAAATTCCTGTTTAAAAGCTGTTCTGGTGGCTGGAGAGATGACTCAGCAGCCAAGAGCTCCCATGAATCTTGCAGAAGACCAGGGTTCAATTTCCAGCAACTGTGTGAGGTGTGTCACAAACACCTGTAACTGTGTGAGGTGTGTCACAAACACCTGTAACTGTGTGAGGTGTGTCACAAACACCTGTAACTGTGTGAGGTGTGTCACAAACACCTGTAACTCTAGCTCCAAGAGTTCCAACACCCTCTTCTGGACTCCAAGAACACCTGTACTCACGCATACAAACACCCTCACACAGACACACAAATACACATAATTAAAAATAGTAAAAATAAATCTTAAAAAAAAAAACAGGGTAAGTTAACACAGTAACACATTGGGGTAATTTGGGATTCAGAAGCAGGTGGATCTCTGTGAGTTCAAGGCCAGCCTAATCTACACAGAGTTTCTGACCTACCAGAGCTACTTAGTAAGACCCAGTCTCAAATAAACAAAAGAAAAACCCAAAAACAAAGCCTTTCAATTGCTAAGCGAGCACCCAACAGGGCTAGGGTGAGGCTAAGGTGAGGGTAGTCTAGCCAAAGAAACGGGAATCAGATGTTGACTTTATGTACACTTTGGTTCTTTTCTTTTTTCTAAGGACTGGTGTTTTGCCTGCATGTAAGCCTGAGCACCACGTGCATGCCCCGGCGCTGGCTGAGGTCAGAGAGGGTGTCAGTTCCCCTGGATGGGAGTTACAGAGGTTTTGAGTTGCCACATGGGTGCTGGAAATTGAACCCAGGTCCTCTGCAAGAGCAGCTCACACCTTTAAGCACTGCTGAGCCACTGTCTCCAGCCCTCAGGTCTTGTTTGTTTGTTTATATTATTTACATTTTTTTACATTGCATGATTTTTTTTTTTAACACACATGGTCCCTCCAGATGATTTATTTGACAACTGGAGGAAGAAGGCAGGAGAGATCTGTAGAAGATTAAAATGTTTCCCACAGGACAACAGTCAGGCGGCCTGTCCTTTCCTGCCCAGGTTACAGGACTTCAGGGCAGGCATTGAAAAGTTTCTCCCACTATAGAGCAGGCTTGTCCAGAAAGATCTTCAATCTTTTTACTCCACAATGATGCAGAAGTGCGCCCCACTCAGGAGAAGCCATTCTTGAATTCCTGATCCTTGGTCTCTTGCAGGGTGGTTGATTGGATGGATGGCCCCACCGCATTCCACAGAATTGACCAGAGGTAACACAGCAGAGTTACCAGCGACTCTCGAGACTACAAGTGAGATCTAAGCCAGAATCAGGAAGGGTAGGTGTGGTGAGGTGTGGGTGATTATTGTCAACATACTATGTGGTTTTTCTGTTTGTTTGCTTTTGTGGAGTGGAGTACAACCCTATCAGGTGAGACCTATTTAAATTGCCTTAAAATACAATTATTTATTTAGATTACTAAATTCCCTGTACTCCCTACTCCCAGTCCTGGTAGCTCTGTACACACATTACAGGAGACACTCAGCCCGCCCCCCCTATAGGGAGAGTTCTCTGTATCAGCAGTCACTTGGTCTCAGATGCCCAGCTGAAGGAGTATCTGCTTGCTGGGTCTCTTCCTTTCTCAGCTTGGCTGTCCTTTCCCTTCAGCGGTTGAGCTGTCTGCACTCTACTCTCCCTGGGGTTTTTATGCTGGTGCAAACCTCACCTCACCGGAGGGGGTTTGCGATCTCAGTCGTCTGGGCTGTTTCACCCTCCTGGCCCCTCCGCCCATGACAAGCCTGTTTTATCGTTGGAGAAACTCTTCAGTACCTGGGCAGGAAAGGACATGCCACCTGACTGTTGTCCTGTGGAAAACAGATTTAAGCTTCTACAGATCTCTCCTGCCTTCTTCCTCCAAGTGCCGGCCTCACAGACAGGCTACAGAACCAGAACACGGGAGGTTTGCCTGGATCACATCCACCCGCCTGCTTTTATGTCCAAACTAATCCACGACCTTTTTTTGTTTTGATTTGGTTTGGGTTTTGCCTTAAGGCATATACATACATTTATTTACTCTTATGTCTACGTGTGTGAGCCGATGCACGCGGAGGAGCGTGCCAAGTCCAGAAGAGAGTGTTCGGTCCCCTGGGATTGGAATCACAGGCAGTTGGAATTCCAGTCACAGGATTGGGATCACAGTGAGCTGCCGTGTGGGTGCTGGCAACAAAATTGGGTTTTCCGCAAGAGCAGGAGACACTCCTACCCTCCCGGCCCTCTCTCTCACCCCCTCAAGAAACTGGGTTTCATTGTGTGGCTCAAACCGGCCTCACATTCTGGCCTCAGCGTCCTGAGGTGTCGGGACTACCAGCTGTGCCACCGTTGCCAGTCACAATTACATAATTTCCACAGTGTCCACATACAACAGGGAGAGAAAAAAAATAACGCCCTGGTGAAGTGTGGCATTAATCAAACCAATTGTGGGCAAAAGTGAGGTTAGATCTGGGCTTTGACCCTGCAGTCTGTGTCCATGCTCTTACGTCCACTCTACCCACCGCTGCAAAGTAACTGGACGTGGGTCAACATTAACGCTTTAAAATACAGAATTGTAGGCTTTAGGAAATCAAGATAAGATCTCAAGGACCCAGCAACAACTCATTGCCACTCCCTGCTCCTATCTGTATTCACTCCAAAGCTTTTCTCCCTCTTATCTGACAAAGGCTTTCAGAAATCCCCATTCGTGCTGGTACCGCTAATACTGAACCCTACCAACCGAACCGTACAGACACACTCCCTCAGGCGACCTGCTGATGGCTCCAGGGGCCTGTAATCCCAGTACCAGAGAGGCTGAGGCAGGAGGATGGCAAATCCAAGGACTGTTTAGGCTACAAAGTGAGTTCAAGGCCACCAGACACACACACACACACACACACACACACACACACACACACACACCTGGCTGGTAGCGCTCCTACTCTCTGAGCTTGTGGAGGGCAAAGTCCTGCAGAGAGACCATTGTTTCCTTTGCTGATAGCATGAGATCAGCCAGCCATAGGACATGGCAGGTCTCCAAGACCAAGCAACCGGGGCAAGTGAACACTAGGCAGTATCGGGATCCGGTAAGCTGTAGGAGGCATTTGTAATACAACAACAGAAGTCCTGCCTTTTCTGGGAAAGGCCTAGAGTACTAGACGCTTGAGTGCCCTATGGGTTTGAGGCCCCAGTAAGTGTCTGTGGACGGGTGCCAGGAGCAAGCAATCAATGCAGCCACAAAGCACTCAATCCATATCGAGCTCTCTGCCGAGAACGCCTGGACTCGCCCGATGACGGCAACCTGGGAGGCCCTAGGGACAACCAGCCGCAGCGCTGCCCAGGAGGCCATATGGACTCTACACCTGGCTCTTAAACATGGATACAGGTGCCCACACATCGTTTCAGGGACTCATCACCACACACTAGCGGTATAGGGGTTGCTGTGCTCCTGTATTTCAGACAGAAAGCGAGACGGGGGAAGGGAAGATCAGACATCTGCTAAGGACTGGGTGAACTCAAAACCGTTTTATCTGCTTCCAAAGCACGTCTTTCTTAAAATTTTATTTATTTAATACTGTTTGTTTGTTTGTTTGTTTGTTTGTTTAAGACAAGGTTTCTCTGTGTAGCTGTGGCTGTCCTGGAACTCATCCTGTAGACCAGACTGGCCTTGAACTAAGAGATGTGTCTACCTCTGCTTTCCAAGTGCTGGGATTAAAGTCGTGCGTCACCACCGCCCTGTTCAAAGTATTTAACTGCCTCTCTGTACTGACATCAGAGCATTCGGGCACCACTTACACCAGGTGACCTTAGTTAGAAGGCCCTGCCTGGAGCCAGTCATTCAAGATTCAGCAATATTAAGTATGCCAGTTTTTTTGCTAGGCCCTGGGGCTTGACTGATAAACGAGCCATGGAACATGCCCTACTGGAAGTTGGGAAAAAATGTGGGTGCATGCCAGGACTTACTTATCACTTTCAGTTGGGTACATTGTGCCCCACACCAAGGTTCCTGGCCAATGGGACAACTGTATTCTAAAGCACAGCCTATAATCCACTGAGCCATGTGCTTGGAGAGTTGTATCCCACAGAAGTGAACTTAAATACTTCCCCAGAAGTGGTTTATATTGTATTTAGTAATGCCCACATCCTCTGATTGTGTATGGCAGTCACACTCTGAAAGTAGCCCCTGAAAATAGCCTGCAGCGTCCAGGGAACATAAGTCTATACTAAGAAGATTCTGGAAGTCAACCTCAAGTGCAAAATGAGTCTGGTCTATGGCTTTGGTTACACCCCCTTTCGGGGACTCCTAGTCAGTTAATCATAGTTTAAAAGCTATGCTCCCCAACAGAGTGCCTGGAAAACTGAAACTAGTGAGTCCCGAAGGTAGAGCTCCATCTCAGCAGGGATCTTGGCCCTGAGCACAAGTCTTATGCCCACGACCTCTGAACCCCAGAAGACCTGAAAGGAACACTCTGTAGAAGGTGCGGGGGACAAGGAAAAAGAAGCCAAGGCCACCGATTAGATATGGCGCTGTCATTCACAGGAAGAGTCTGAGGGACCTCCTTAGTAGAGGAACAAGTTCTCTGTGCTCCCACAGCCCTCGTGGGAGAGGTCCTGTTTGTAAATCTCACCAAAGCCCTAACCGTTCCCTCGTGACAGATGAGGACACTGAGCACCAGTGAAACCAAATAATTAGACCTGGGTCACGTGGCTAAGAAGAAGCTGCCCTCGACAGTATCAAAGGTAAGTCATTTGCAACTCAAAAACACGTGATCATCTGGTAGCCTGGCTTATGAGTCCTCTGCCTTAAGATAAAGGAAGTGAGTAAGGACAGGAAGGCAGGAATGGAGAAAGTGGTGCAGAGAAGGAAGAAGACAAAGTGTGTGTTGGGGGGGGGGGGAGGAGCGGAATCTCAGAGGTGACAGAGAAATACAGCTCTGCCCCAGAATAAACAGAGCTCAGCCGCTAAAGTCAGAGCAGGACAGGATCCTGTGCTGCAGCCTGCCAAGGAAACACAGGGCATCTCTTGGCATCTCCAGGATACCTCGGGCTGTTGCAGCAGCTCAGCTACAGCCGGATCTCCGGCCTCGGCCTCCCGATTTGCCGGCCTAATCACTTCCACCACGCTGCTTCGCAGGCCTTTGTCTCCCTGGCAACAGCAACACCATAAACAGCTGTGGCCAGCGGCCAGTTATTTAGCACACGCTACTCCGCAGCCATCGTCGTTTTGTGACTTCAAGGAAACACTGCCCTGGTCACGTGAGCTTAAGAGGAATGGAAAATTCCAGGTCAGTGAGCAACACACCCTCCAGGTATCCTTTCTTCAGCAGCCCTGCCTTCGGAGGCTCCCGGGCCCTTCAGTCCCACCACCTGTTAATATTTCACTCTGGGAAGACTTTCGGGAACAAAGAACACAGCAGTGGCCTTGAGGGGCCAAAGGTAGGCAGTCCAGGGTGCAGCCCATAAACGGGAAAAGCGCAAATGTGCTTTGAAGGAAAATGCAGCAGCTTGGCCTCCTGGGAACAACGGGGATGCTATTCATAGACAAGCCTGTGATTTGCATCTGTCTGACATTTGAATTAGGCTCACCTAACTGCCTTCCCCGCAGATGTGAGTCACGCTCCTCCTTCATAAGTGAGGAGTGGCTTGTGGGGGGCAAAGGAGAATGCTTATCTGGGCATGCTGACAGAAACGTACGGGATCAGAAATGCCACATGCAAGAAGGTCTCCTTCCTCATGGCAAGGAGAGCCTATGATCCAGAGAACTCACCTGTGAGTCACTGCAGCTGGTCCCCCTTCAGGTGCCTCGCTGGGTTCTTCTTAGTGCTCCTCCCAGTCCAGGTTTTTGACAAGCGTGGGAGATGATTCGCAGCCCTCCCCCTTAGTGGCATGGGCTCTCTTTCCACCCCTCTACTCCAGTATTTCACGTTTTCTGCATACATATGTGTCTGCTGAGCTCATATGGTGAACACTGAGGGGCTGAGGTCATAGGTGAGGAAAGCTGGTAGGATCACCCCCTAAATCCTGGCTATTCGTGATCAACCCTCCACCCACACTCCTGGCACCTGGAAAGTCAGAGGTTCTAGTGTGGTTTTGAGCTGGCGGCAGGTAAGAATCTGGGCCCACTGTAGTCAAAGGGGCCAGGTCAGTGTTTCTCAACCTTCCCAGTGCTGTGACCCTTTAATACAGTTCCTCTGTTATGGTGATCTTTGACTACACAATTACTTTTGTTGCTCCTTCATAACTGTAATTTTGCTACTGTTACAAATCATGATGTGAATGTCTTATATATAGGATATCTGATATATGATCCCCGAGAAAGGGTCGTTTGACAAGCCCCCACCCCGGAGTCGTGACCCACATGTTGAGATCAGGTCAGGAATTTCGGCCTATCAAATTCCCATCTTTCCAGGATCCCTGGAAGGAGTAGTCCCAGTGCCTGACTGGGAACCTAGCTCCACTCCCGAGAATCCCGATGGTTCAGGTTCATCTTGGGTCCAGAAAAAGAACTCTAGCTCTGTACCCAAAAGGAAGTGACCTCGGGAGTATGTGAGACCTGAGCATCAGCGTAGGCGAGGTTGGTCTCCCGTGGGGTCACTCCGCGCCCCCTGAACTGCCTGCCTCACCAACCGTGAGCCCAGAGAGCATGAGGACTGTCAGTGTACCATGATGCTGGGGCCACGGCCATGTACATCTCTACACGCCTTGGCTGTGCTTTGGTGTTTCTCATCGAGGAAACACCGTTGATGGACTGTAGTCTCAGATGGAAATACGCCACGCCTGTATCTCCATGTGCGGGTGCACATATCTCCATGTGCGGGTGCACAGCCAACGTGTGAGAAAGGAGGCCATGTCTCTCTGCCCTTGAACCTCTGCCTACGGCTGCTAGGTTGCTTCTCCAGGGCCAGAGCCCTGAAATCTCTGCATTTCTGAAGGACATTATGCTGCCGCGGATACAGACTAAGTGTGTCACTGAGGCTATTGATTTGAATTCTCTAATGAGAAAACCTTCAAAATGTGTCAACCCAATGCTACCATAGAAAGAGATGTGACCACTTAACGTATCTGAAATGGACATGAAGGGACACGCTATGACACACACTGTGATATATGAACTGAAAAACTTTCACCCTCAGGAAATATGTGTCCCATTTAGAAATGATATTTTTCATCAGGAAAGATGATTCAGGAGTGGAGACCGTGACACTGAAGTCCCCTTCCAAGTCTGGCAAATCACCATTCCGTTCAATGCTCACGGCTCCCAGCATGGGTGGCCATGTATAGAAAACCTACAGTCTTGAGATAGGCTCTAGTAAGTTGCCCGGACTGAAAATGAACTCACTCTGTAGCCCAGACAGGCCTTGAGCCCTCAATCCTCCTGCCTCAACCTCCTGAGTGATGGGCTCATAGGCCTGTGCCACCAGCTGCATCTCACCCACCATCCGCACAGCACATCCTTGGCAGCATCCTTCCACTTACACAGGGCTCTGCAGAACAGCAGGGATAAGTTCCCAGACCGTATGTTGAAGCCTTGGTCGTCATCTTGGGACACTATTGGGACTTGGTAGAACCTCTGGGAGGTAGAGCCTGGTGTTAGGAAATCAAATCACTGGGGTGTTTCAGCAGAGGGTGTGACCTTGGCCTCTTCCTGTTTCTCTCTGTTGCCTGGTCACCATCAGCTCCTTTACAGCACACTCTTACTATATTCTACCTCCTGACAGGCCCAAAGCCATGGGGACATGAATGGAACTTCCCATCCGCTCCACTTTCCATCTCTCCAGCATTCCACTTTCTTACAGAGCCACCTGAAGAGGCGGGCACTACTCTAGAAGCTCCCAAACTCTGTAGAACTGAAAAGTAAGCAGATAACCCCTCAGGTAGGGAAGACAGACATGGTAAGGAAAGGTTTTCCGGAGAAGACAGTGGGAAGATGGACAGACCCAGGAGGTCGATACAGTATCCCACGCCAGAGGGCAGTAAGGAAGGCTTCACTTGAGAGTGAAACCCCCGCCCCCTGCAGTTCTGCTGTTACTGTAGCAGGTGGCTTGGAACTTCAAGGGCAGGGTGACACCTTTGGCCAGGGCAGCTTCCATCTCAGTCAGCTGCTCCCGAGGACTTTTCTCGTTTGAAATAGCTGCCCAGATCCGTTTCCCTATCAGTTCCAGAGGCCAGAGATGAGAGAACAGGCTTTGTCCACGTGCAGGGCAGAAGGTGGAACCGGTAAGCTTGGCCCACACTCAGCTGGCAGCCTCTGGCCAGGAGCCAGGCCCAACCGCACCCCAACGTCCAACCAGGAGAATTTAGACAGACCCTACCTAGCTCTTTTCCCCACATGACTGAAATCCTTATCATCCTAAAAGTTGTAAAAACGCCAGAGTTTAACCTTATTGAAGTCACATTGTTCTGGTCTTGGCAACCCTAATGGGATTTTACCAGTTGGCCTCCACAGGAGTCCTTGACCAGTCCAGCGTCTGCCAGCATCCATGAAGGATGACCTCCAACGTCAGGGACTGCAGCCCACCCGCACTCTCAGCCTCCCGTGACCATCCAGCGCCCGGGTCACCGTGGCCTTTCATAAAGGCCTTCTTTCTGTCTTGTTACTCATGGAAACGGAGACAGTTCCAGGATCCTGGGCCCTGGGGAGGCCAAATGAGCGCTCACCAGCTGATGGTATTTTCTTCTGGATTAATGAAACACAGAGGAGCGTTCAGCTGCCGTTGCAGTGATTAACACGTCAGACTGGTGTCACAGAAGAAGCAAGCGGGAGAGTGAAGTTTAAAAAGAGGAGGAAGAGCAGAGAACCAAAGAAGGGAAGCGGGGGAGGAGTAGGAATAGGGAGGGCACCATTCCTTGGGCTGGCGCCACCAGGCTGAGCCCCAAGGGGAAGGTCGAGATCTCTCTGCCCCATACTGATGGGAAAGAGGTCTTGTTATTGAAGAGAAGACTCTAGGACACTTCTTAGCTTATTCTGCCACATCCTGGGGTATGAGGGATGCGGAGTACTTGAAGGGTTTTGCTTATTTGTTTGTTTTTTTGTTTTTTTTTTTTTCCCCAGAAAAAAAAAATACACAAGCGGAAGTTTTGCTTTCAGGGTTAAGAGGTTCACTCAAAGTCCCTAGCTCTCCAGATACAAGGATGAAGCTGCCTTCCAGCTGGCCATGCTTTGGCCATGGCACCTCTGTCTGCAACCCCTCTGCAATACTTGTCAGTGACAAGTTTGGGGAGGGGACATTGATATCTCTCCTGAACTCCGGGGGGGCCAAGTCTCTCTCTTCTCCCTATAGGCTACAGAGGGGGAGGTCCCCTCACCACTCCCGGCTATTCACAGACCCATATGAAGCACCGTCCTGGCTGTCTGTGAAGGCACAATGGAGTCATTAAGACCTCAACATTGGGGGCTGGAGAGATGGCTCAGTGGTTAAGAGCATTGATTGCTTTTCCAGAGGTCCTGAGTTCAAATCCCAGCAACCATAAATTGGCTCACAACCACTGTTAATTAGATCTGGTGCCAACCTCTGTCTGCAGGGACACATGCAGGCAGATCATTGTATACATATAAATAAATAAATCTTAAAAAAAAAAAGACCTCAACATTGACAGTCTGAGAGACTGACAAGTCCAGGAAGAACGACATTAGTGATGTAAACAAATCATCCAAACAGATTTCTCTTCCCTGCTAAATATTGTCAAGCTGTGTTAGCTTTCGCGTTCTGCAGCTAGGTCCATGTGAATGTCATTGTCTACTGAAATCGCCTGTCAGTCTCAACAGGGCCCTGGATTTCCTCTCCCTTCTGCTTTAAGCCTCTAATCATGGGCTAGGATGATCCAAACGACCTGAACCCCACATCCTAACCCAGGGACATATGCTTCTCTAATCAGACACTCCCTTAAACGATCAGTCATGGGAAATTGCACAGAGGTCAACGATCTCTAATTGATGTGATCAGCTGAGGAAGGGATTGGCCAATCCATGAGTTTTACTTCTGATGGTATTTTCTAAAAATTTCACCTTGAAATGATTTTAAATGCATGAAAGATGGCAAAAGAGTTGCAAGGATCATAATAACTAAAGGGTGAAAAATAATAATGTGACCACCAGTAGACGAATGGATGAAAAGGGCATGGCAGATTCCGACACTGGAATATTGCTCAGCCTTGTCCCACAACACGAAGACACTAAGGTAAGCGAAAAAAGCCAGGAGATGGAACAGACAAGATGGAAGAGGTGGAAAGTGAAATGAACAACTGTCAGGAGTTGCTGGGCGGTGGTAGTACTTGCCTTTAACCTCAGCACTCGGGAGGGAGAGGCAGGTGGATCTCTGTGAGTTTGAGGTTAGCCTGGTCTACAAGAGCTAGTTCCAGGACAGGCTCCAAAGCTACAGAGAAACCTTGTCTCAAAACACCAATAATAATAAAATAATAATAATAGAGTTACATGGAGAATTAGGACTTAATTATGAACTTTAATTTGGGGGTGGGGATTACAAGGTTCTGGAGAGGGTCGGTAGTGTTCATTTCAAAACAATCTGAAGATGGTTTATTATTGCCACTCGTGTTTGTTAGTCAGCTCCCCATTGCTGTGACACAAGGCCCAAGAGAGTCTGCTTATAAGGAAGGAAGGTCTGTTTTGGTTCACGGTTGTGGTGAGCTGAGGTAGTCCCAAGTGAATGTTCTAGGCACAGCCATGCCAAGAACACCAAAGCCTTAGACCAGTGAGAACTGGCAAGTCTTCCTCTGGTCCAAGAGCGAGTGAGCCATTGGCCAGTGTGTGTAAATCAGCAACTGCAGTTTCTTCCTTCCAAATGACTGCAGCTTCAGCCTGCTCCCCTCCCCTCCCCTCCAGAGACCTCCCACCAGGCTAGCTGACCCCTCTTCCTGTACTGCACGTGATGAAAACACTAAGGTCCTTGGTTGTTGTGGATAGTAGGTACATGCCGTCAGATCAAGCATAGCCCACCCGATCCCTGTTTTTCTGTACATGTGTCTATACATCTGTCCTTCCTTCAGTCTGTCTCTGCCCCAGTCAGGCTTCCAGGACCAAACCATGCTGGACACAGTGCACGGCATCAGAGCTTCTTCATTAGACTTCGCCCCATGGCTTTGGGTCTGTGCAGAGGTAGATCATGACGAGAGTGGATGAAGAGGCTGCTCACGAGACTGGGGAGACGGCTCTGTGGTCAACAGCACTGGCTGTTCTGGAGGACCTGAATTTGAGCCTCATCACCCACACAGTGGCTCACAACTCTCTGTAATTCCAGTTCCAGAGGATTTGATGTACTCTATGGCCTCTATGGGTACCAGGCATACACACAGGCAAAACACCCACACACATAAAAAAGTAAATTAAAAAAAATTGTTCACCTCATGGTGAGCAGGAAACAGGGACTAGGAAAGGGCAGGGTTCCAGCATCCCTTGTCATGACCTCAGTGACCTGACTTTCTTATATCAGGTGCACCCCCCCCCGCCACACACACACACACACACACACACACACACACACACACAAAGGTTTTACCACGTCCCCATAGTGTCACAGGCTGGGGACCAAGCCTTCATCGTATAGGCCTTTGCGGGACAGTCAAGATCCAATCTGTAGGGCTAAGCATGTAGAACTAACTAAAAGAGTAAGTTTTATGTTACATGTATTTACCACAGACGTGCAAACGTACAGAAAGGTCCCTGTACATTTTTCACCCGACCCCTCAAATGATATTACCTTGCAAAGCCACAGTGTCATTCTATAATCCATAGCTCATTCAGACCTGGCCACTCTTACGCTTACACAGTCCTGTGTGCACGGAAAGAAATTGAGCACCCCTCTCTGTGCCTGCACTATCCTGAGACTTAACCACCTGTTTCTCAGTGCATAACCACATTCAAGATCCACAACCACGTCACCATCACAGAGCCAGCTGCCTGTTGCCACACCTGGCCCCTCCCCCACAATTCCTAATTGCTAAGAGGCTCCTCATTCTTCATCTCTAGAATTTCAAAAGAGAATAGAGCGAGATCAAAAAGTCTTTGACTTTTGAGGGCTGACTTTCCTCGCTCAACAGAATTGCCTTGAGATTCATCCAGGTTGCCAAAAACAATAATAAATATATGCAGTATATTTTGTCATTTTTATTGTTGAATTTATTCAATGAGGCGGATGCAAATTTTTAATTATATTAGTATATCCAAAATTAGCTTTGGAACTCAATTTTCTGACCACACCGAGATCATTGGTAAAGAAATTTGATTCCACGTTGCCACTGCAGGAATCACTGACCCTGAAGTCACCTGCACATCCTCACCCACACAACCGAGGTCTGGACCTCGGGCTATTTCCTTGAAGGATAGAGTACTCTGGGGGCAAGCAGTGCTGCCTACAGACCCTTCTGGGCAGGAAGTGACAGCAAGGGAGCCTGTTTAGGCAACAGTTTCTTCTTTCCTGATGACCCTACCTTGGCTACTATGAGTACTGAGATCCTTTAAGAAAAACTGTAAGTGCCAGGCCTGTGGCTCAATGGCAGAGTGGCAGCCTAGCTCGCACAGGGCCCTGGGTTCAATCCCTGGCATCTGTGTTTAAAGCAGCACACTAGTTCTCAGAAGTTACAGTCCAAGTTTCATTGGGCTAGGACTCAGTCGTGCCCCTGACTGTGCCCTCAGTGTGCCCTGCACCCAGTGAACTCTGCTGCGTGGGGTGGTGTTATTGAAACAGTCAGGGCAAGTCAAGGGGGCAGGGCTTATAAAGATGACTAAATCCAGCAAGCAAGCAAGAATTAACTTCCTATCAATGAAAAACCCGTTCGCTTACTCTGTGCCAACAGGTGGGATGGGAATGATACCCCCTTTCCTTCCTGCTGTCTGACTTCCCCCTTGCTTTACCCTGCCCCAAGACCCAGACAACCCCATGTTCTGAGGAGCGTGGAGATTCCAGGGAGCAGGATAGGGGAACAGGCCAGGCTGGGTGGGGGTGGGAACAAATGCGGAGAGAGGGAGTTCAGAGGACCTTCAGCCAATGAGAAACACAGAAGCAGAATCGAGGTCCCACAGGCCTTGGTGGTGTGCACCTGTAATCCCAACACTCAGGGGCTGACACAATAAGATTGAAATGAAATAGCAAGATCCTATCTACAGAGAGAGAGAGAGAGAGAGAGAGAGAGAGAGAGAGAGAGAGAGAGAGAGAGAGAGAGAAGCTGGGAAACTTGGGAAATTGAGGTAGGAGGATCATGGTAAGTTCCAGGTCAACCTACACTATAGAGTGAAATACTGTCTGAAAAGAAAATTAATTTAACTAGCCCTGCCAGTCCCCTGCATGCGCATCAGAACAGGGGCCAGAAAGACGGTTCATCAGTTAAGAACTTGTACTGCTCATCCAGAGGACTTGAGTTTCATTCCCAGCACTGGATGGCTTACAACCCACTTGTAACTCCAGCTCCAGGGGATCTGACACCCCGTTCTGGACTCTGTGGGTACGTGCACACATGCGTGCACATACCCACACATAGACATACACATATACACACAATTTTAAAAAAAATCTTTAAAGAAAGAACAGCTGGCATGGTGGCACATGCCTTTAATCCCAGCTCTCAGGAAGCAGAGGCAGGCAGATCTCTGTGAGTTCAAAGCCAGCCTGGTCTACAGAACGAGTTCCAGGACGGACAGCCAGGGAGAAGTAAAGAGCTAGATTTATAGGTCTGTGGCACCATGCCTGGCTTCTATGTGGATGTTGGAGACCTAATTCGGGACCTCATGTTGTTTGGTGAGCACTTTACTTACTGAGCCTCATCCCCAGGTCCCTGGCCTTTGTACTTCTTATTTAAAAATCATCAAGCCCTTTGTCTCCAAGGTAGGCTCCAGCAAAGCCAAATGTTGGCCAGGAAACTGGAGTCAGCAAGATGCTACCTGCATAGTCAATTTTTATCCAGAATCGGCCTTTGCCTGCGCTAACTTGTCACCCACAGGACAAAATGTGAACCCACTGAGCACTACGGAGTCAGATCTCAAGAGTGGCTAGAATGTTGAAGCCAAAAGCTCACGAAAAGTCTGTTTCTAAATATTTAGCAGCTCTTTCCTGGGGGGTGACAGGAGATCTGGTGCCCCACTTGGCACATGTCAAGTCTGTCCCTGCCTTGGCTTGATGATATGAGCCCCTCCTCATCTTCCAAAGTTTCCACGGTGCCATTTCACCGTGGATTCTCAAACCACTGCTATTCTCCAGCAAGCAGAGGGACCGAGCTGAGCAAACAGGCTGATGGGAGGGAGCCTGGAGCTCTTAGGGGCTGGCACAAGACCAAGATGGCCACCAGAGTGAGTGCCAGGAAAAGCTAAATGAGATAAGCTCGGAGACTAGATTAGGACAGTCTGTACGGACAGGAGCCCTGGCAGCAGGGCTGTCCTTCCTCCCAACATAGAGCACAGGCTCCTCTGTACCCTCACTTGTGTCTAGGCTTAAGAAAGTTCTCTGGCTTCCTCCAACATCCTGGCACAACTGTCCCAGAGCAAGTGGGACACAGAGAGGAAAAGGGAAGTGGTGGGCAGAGGGGAGAAGGGGTCATAATAACAGAAGTAGACATGTCTCACGACACCGAGATGTCATTCTGCTCCTCCATTCTTTGGTAGCTGAGAGGCCTCCAGCCTGCCTTGCCCTCTCTTAGCTTACCCTCCCCACCTCCCGTTACCTTGCCTTTGTGACTGGCCTCACTCTCCCCTGGAACATAGAGTCCTCTGTGGCTAGACTCCGGGAGAGCTAAATGGCCAATGGACTTTGTACATGATCCAGGCTCTGTGTGAGGGAAGGAGAGGGAGGTCAAAGATGGGAAGGGAGGGAGGGAGGGGCACACTCTTGTGGGCTCCCTCTCATGCATTTGGGTGCTCACCTCTGGGGAACAAAAGCAAAGGGAACAAGTTTCAAAAATGGAATGACATCCAGTCCTGTCTGTGGACTTGGGCCAGCCCTAACCTTGCTCTAGACTGCTCTCCTCCACAGCCATGTCTACAGCAGTAACTACAATGCCCTTTCAGACAGGCACTATACAGGGACTCACACACACACGCACACACACACACACACACACACACACACAC
>NW_026067977.1:2539699-2562441 GCF_014885135.2 Alexandromys fortis | reverse complement strand
TAGCTCTCATTCTGCCAGGCTGCTGGGACCTGTCTACTAGACTCCGGAGGTGAAGGTCAACTGAGGACAGGCTGATTAGCTTGCCCTGCAGGGCCTTTCTCTCGGTGACACAGCCTCTGGCTCAGAACAAAGGCCCCTCGTTAGGTGGAGTTGCAGATCTTTGACCGCGAGAGTACTGCCACCTGCCGGCCGGCCGCATGAGAGAGTACTGCCACCTGCCGGCCGGCCGCATGGCTGTGCTCCGTCATGGAGTTCAGCATAGCCTACCTTGCTCCATCCCCCTAGCCCACTGAGATGAGGACCCCTGGAGAGGTACAGGGGAGAGTCCTAGAAGGCTGTCAGTCTAGGGCCAGAATGCAGGCTTGCTGAGGTCTCGGGGTTCTATCATTCAGACCCAGACAGGCACTCTTAGCTGCCGTGGAGTTTCTGGCCCCACAGATCCACTGGAGCCCGCTGTACTGCACTCAATTATTAAGTATTCAGGAATTTTACAGGTTGCATTGTCAGCTTGAAATGGGTCTCGGCGGCAGCATTTACATGATGGAAATGGGCAAATGCCCCAAGCCTGAGCTTTCTCCAGCTCCCAAACCTCTCCAGCTCATTTGTCAGCGCTGCAAGAAGCCCTGTCAGCCTACAAAGGGGCCGAGGAGTGGTGGAGGCTCAGTATTGGAAGAGCTTGCCTGGACAAGGCCCTCAGTTGACCCCAGGGGTGTTCTTAGACAATCACCCAGTACGGGATTGCTATCACTGAGAGGAGGGGGGGTGGCATCCGTCCTGATAATAGAGATTGCAAAGAAGGAACTATCAGGGTCCCTAAGAATAAACGCGTGTAGAGCTGAGGGCTTCTGGAATGGGAAATGGGGAACTAGAATGACGGTTCTCCTGAATTCTAACTGTGCCACTGGGCAAAGGTCCTCACCTCTTCAGCTCCCAGATCCCCTGCCTGGTGTGTGGTGGCAGCAAGGCACTGCATCAAAGGGTCAGGGCATCACCAGGCACTAAACACGCACCTAGCACCTATTAGATGTTATCCGTCATTCACCGGGGCCTCACTAGCTCTGTAACAGAGCTTGCCAATTCCCTCCTAAAACCCATGTCGTGCCTGGATTAGCAGCACATGCCTTTAATTCCAGTACTTGAGAAGCAGAGGCAGGTGGAACTCTGTGAGTTCAAGGCCAGCCTGGTCTACATAGAGAATTCTAGAACGGCCAGTGAGACCCTGTCTCAAAAATAATAAAATAAAATAAACCCAGTGTCAACTCTAAATGTTTGCATTAGCCTCACACTTCACCCTTTCTCCTGTAATCGTCATTCCTTCCTCTATGCCAGCCAGGACCTGGCACAAGGCATCCTTTAGGACAGAGATCATGTGGTATGTCGCATCATGAATTAAAAAAGCATTAAGAACTAAGCAGTGGCACCCGCAGAGGCAACCCAAAGGATTTTCTATCTAGAAGCCACTGGTCAGTTACGAGGTCCAGTCCACAAGCTGCAGTGCACACATCCAATTCCAACGTCAAGGACCATGTACTCTATGAAGGTTCACCCTTTAGAGAAGCACTTCCTCCATCTAGGCCCCACCTCCAATGGTCTACTCAACTATGACTCATCAAGGAATTAACTAATTGATAAGGCTGTACCCTCAATATCTGATTGCCTCACATTGCCTCAAGCTGTAAACCTCCAAACCATGAGCCTTGTATAAAGATATACTTTTTTAAATTATTTATTTATTATGTATACAATATTCTGTCTGTATGTCTGCCTGCAGGCCAGAATAGGGCACCAGACCTCATTACAGATGGTTGTGAGCCACCATGTCGTTGCTGGGAATTGAACTCAGGACCTTTGGAAGAACAGGCAATGCTCTTAACCACTGAGCCATCTCTCGAGCCCCAAGATATACTTTTTAAGAATTTACTTTTTTCATGTGCACCCGTGTTTTGCCTGCCTGCATGTCTATGTGAAGGTTCGGATTCCCTGAAATTGGTGTTATGTATGAGCTGCCATGTGGGTGCTGGGAATTGAACCCAGGTCCTCTGGAAGAGCGGTCGTGATCTTAACCAGAGTTCTCTCTCTAGCCCCAAGATATTTTATTTTATGTATGGCATGTGAGCATGTGCTTGTGTATCCTGTATATGTGTACGTGTGTGATTGTGTTATTTTGTGTGTGTGCCTATGCATGTTTGCACAAGCTCATGTGTGTGTGAATGTTATTGTATGTGTGTGTGTATGTGTGTGTGTGCAAGTGCCCACTAAGGCCAGAAGACGGCATGGAATGCCCTGGAGCTGGAGTTACAGGTGTCTGTGAGCAGTCTAACATTGGTGCTGAGAAAGCGAACTTAGGCCATCTGCAAAAGCAGTATTTGCTTTTAACAATTAAGACATCTACACACATACACATGCACACACACGCACATACACACATATACACTCATGAGCCTTTTTGAGTGACACTTTCCTATCCAGACTAACTGGTCTCTCCACTGGCCTGGTTTTACCTTAGTGCCGTGCCCTGGATCTTCCCAACTCCACACATGTTCCTTCAAGCATACCTTCATTTCCTAGGACCCGCAAAGCATCATTGTATGGTTTAACTTTGTGCTCTTACCCGTCACTTAACGCTGCTCTTCTATTCCTGTGCCTTTGTCCTGGGCTTGGCATGCTCTCTTTCTTTGGCATAAACTCCTAACTCTACCCATTTCCCAAGGCCCGGCAGCGAGGCTCCCTCCTCCCGGAAGCTGTAGTTTGTTTTTCTTGGGGCTGGATGGCAAGTGCTTCTTTGTTCCCTGCTAGAAGGCAAGCTTCCCCAGAGCAGGCTGCTGGCTTGCAGTGGCAACAGTGTTGCCAGTGCCAGCCTGCTCAGGGGTCGCAGGGAGCATTTGAAGAACTGAGTAGCAGAGCGGAGCTGGGGCTCCATAGACAAGAGCAATGGGATGTTTCACATTTCCAAAGCTGTTGCCTTGGATGGAAATGGCTCATGGCAGGACCTGCTGGGTATTTTAGAACTCAAAGGTCGGGAAGCGGTTTGTGTTGCTGTGAGCACAAGCATTTGGGCTCCATTTGAATACAAATGTAGGATCTGCTATCATGAAACCCCTCTGGCCTTGTATTTGGGGGAGCAGGGAAGCTGGGAAGTGTGGCGCTGATACTGGAAAAGATTGCTCTCCTCTCTCTCTCTCTCTCTCTCTCTCTCTCTCTCTCTCTCTCTGTCTCTCTCTCTATATATATATATATTATATATAGAGAGAGATATTATCTATCTATCTATCTATCTATCTATCTATCTATCTATCTATATTTCAGGGAAGGCTCAGTAAGTCTAACATCCGAGACAGTGTGCACAGTCAACTCTCCCACAGGCTAGAAGAGAATGAATTCTTCTCCCTGTTGATCAATCTGTGTATTTACTTGTAAAGGGCACATGGATATTTATTCCCTTAGGTCTCAGGTGTGTGTTGTGTGTGTGTGTACTGTTCCACTTTTTGAGAAAGGATCAGGCTGAGTATATAACTCAGTTAAGGAAGTGTGTAAGTACACTTACGTAAGTGTGGAAGTGTGGCCCTGAGTTCAAGCACAGGCACCGTGGCATGTGTCCATAACCCCAGCATGTAGATGGAGTCAGAATTGGCAGCTTACTAGGATCTTCAATTACATTTTGAGTGATTGCAAGGCCAGCCTTCGGCTATACAAGATACTATCTTGAAACAAAGAGAGAAAAGAAGGAAGGGAGGGAGAGAAAGTAGGGAGGGAGAAAGAAAGGGAGGGGAGGACAAAAAGGGGAAGAGAGCAACAGAAAGGGAAAGAGAGGGAGGGTTCACTGGGTAGCCCAGTTGTACCTCCCAAGTGCTGGGATCACAGCTATGCAATTAGAGCTACGTTTCACCTTTATTATTTCTAAATCTCTGTGTTTGCATAGCCAGGAAAATTAGAGCCTGGGGTGGGGGAGGTATTTGAATCAAGCGACCTGGACAAACCACTGGTCAGTTGCGGAATCCCAGTCTTAGAGAAGCAAAACTGCAGGAGGTCACAGCCCAAGGTCACACAGACAGGGAGGAAGGGAGGAAGGTGGACTTGCACGGCCCAGTTACCACTGGACCTTTTGCCGCTCAGGTACACTACTTTTCAGGTTGCAGACAGCATCCATTCCAAGGTCACATCTCACCTTGAGAGCTAAGGCATGAAGGTCACACACAGATGTGCAGCCCGCTGAGCCCTGCACCACGTCTGTGGTAAAATGGCTGCTTTCATATTGGAAGAATGAAGACACCCAGCCTGTCCACAAATTGAGCTTTCGCCTTCCCTGGTAGCTCCCCCTTCCTCTGGGGAGGGAACTAACGAGCCATCCTGGTTTTCCTTTGGGACCCAGGACTCTAACAGCTCCAGTCTCTCTCCAACTTGCAAAGACTAAGATCAGAAGGGAAGAGATAAGATCTAGGGGTGGTGGAAGGCCCCTGGTGTAGCAGTCACAAGCTCATCATTAGTGTGTCCCACTATTAGGGTCCCCACTTTCTTGAGTTGCAAGGTTAGGGCCTGGGGCAAAATGTCCAGGGAAGGGAACACAGAGCCAAGTTGTACTCTGTGTCCATTCCAGGCCACTTTCACCTCCCAGAGCTGAAGGTTAGGACTGCAGCTCAGTTCTCTGGTGACTCACTCCAGGAAAATGACATGTGACAAGAACCTGGCTGTCATGGGACCGCTTGCCAGGGGTGCCAGGACAGTAGTGGCATTGTTCAGGGAAGACTCAGGAAGTCAAACATCCGGAGACAGTGTGCACAGTCAACTCTCCCACAGGCTGGAAGAGAATGGGTTTTTCTCCCCGCTGATCAAGCTGTGTATTTACTTGGAAAGGGCACATGGATATTTATTCCCTCGGCTGTGACGTTTCCCAACGCACCATGACAGGTAGCAGGGACCATTATCCTTGAAGGTGTTTTACCTGATGTCACTTGAGAGTCTACCCCCCCCCCCGCCCCCCAACAGCCTTTTGGATAAGCGGTTATCACCAAGTCCTATTTTATAGCTAAGGAAATTCAACAGACATGAAAGCATTCATCCGGGCCGTCTGGCCACTGAGTGGCACACCGAGCCTGCCAACCAAGGTCCATGTTGACAGGGAACTACCATCCCCAGGACAGGAAAGCTCTGCCCTTCCCTTCTGGTACCCGGTTTCCTCTGTGAAGACTGCTAGCTATCGCCGTGGCTAAATGCCTGCATCTCTGAGCCTGTCTCCCCTGTGCATCTTCATCTTCGCTTTGATCCCTTTTGCTTTTTGTATCTACCCTGCAAGCCCCGTTCGAATCCCACTTTCCTTCCACATAGCCGTCTTGATCAGCCAGTCTCAAGGGAAATCACATGCTCCCTGGCTCCACCCCCTATGGCCCTCTCTGCTTACACTCCTGACTTAGCCCTTAAATAGTATTTAATAAGTTCATATAAACTTTCACGGGCATGTGCAACTGCTGGCCATACTCCAGAACCCTTGAAGGCATAGATAAAGCCTTTGGGGGCCCAAGAATTCTTAGCATAATGGAAAATATCAAAACATTGTTGGTAGAGGCATACTGAGAGATTACTGGAGACACCACGGGATATCTGTTAGGACAAAGAAGACTCGGGGTGGCTATCTCCGAGACTGAGAGACTCACCGTTGACCACAGGACCATAAGCCTTCCCCCCCCAGTCCTTCCTGAGTAAGGATGTTGATATTGCCCTGACCTAGAATTGTCCGTTGCCCCCTGCCAGCCTTAGGGAGGGTGATGCAGAGGCCAACCATGTATTCCAGGCCTTGGGCAGTTTTATCTGTTTTCTCAGTGTTCTTGGCTCCCCGGGATCACATCTCTCAGCCTCACCCCAGGGCCTTAGTGATGACAATGGTCTCAAGTCTCTTCTCAATTGACCTGCAACCTCGGTCCTGCATCTTATCCTCTGTCCTTCGGCATCTGCCTGTTTTCTCTCCCTTGAAGCTGTTAACTCTTTCTCTCTGTGTGATCTGTTCATTCAGATGACGGGTCTTAGGAAAGAACAAAGAAGTCAAAGCGCCGCCCCAGCATCCTGTTTGCCACTCGGAAGTACCACAGACACTGGTTCTGCACAGCACCACCCCTCAGGCAGGTTTGCCACTTCCTGCCTTTAGTTCTCGGGTCACCTGGGGTTATAGAGAGGTCTCTGCAGCTACTACCTGGGGTATCACTGCTCACACCTGAATGCCAACCTGGGTCCTGTGGATCTCAGTACAAGCCTTATCACCCTGCTGTGGGGGGCCCCAATTACTTCCTACTTTTTTTCCTGGGGCCTAATAGTGCCACAACAGTGGTCAGTCAATATTAATCAAAAGCAGAAATGATGGATGAGAAGTGACCTTGTTCCGCTCTGTGAAAACATTTGCAGCAGGGGAGATGGTTGTTAGGAAAGCGCTTGTTGCACAAGCCACAAGTGTGAGGACTTCAGTTCGGATCCCCAGAACATGCAAAGCCAAGCTCTGGCAGCATGAGCCTGTAACCCCAGGGTTGGGAGGTTGGAGACAGGAGAGTCTCAGGGCTCTCCAATCAGCTGGTCTGGCCAATTAATGAGTTCCCGGTTCAGTGAGACACTCTGCCTTAAAAAACAAAGTGTGGGCTGGGGCTGTAGCCCGGTAATAGTATGACTGACCAGTAGCTTGGGCGAGGCCCTGGGTTCAATCCTGAGTACTGGCCAAAAATAACTTCAAAAAAAAAAAATGAGTGCTTTAGAGGAAAATAATTGGCGTCTGGCATTGATAGGAGCAGGCATGGTGGACTCACATGCCCCACACAAACAATACATTTTTTTTTTAGCACATATTGCCTACACTCACATACATACACACATATGGTGTGGGATTTCCCTCTGTATACTGTGATTACCATTAATGAATAAAGAAACTGCTTTAGACAAGTAGGGCAGAACTTAGCTAGGTGGGAAAAACTAAGCTGAATGCTGGGAGAAAGAAGGGCGGAGTTGGAGAGAAGCCATGCAGCTGCTGGAGACAGACGCTGGGAACTTTACCCAGTAAGCCACAGCCACGTGGTGATGTACAGATTAATAGAAATGGGTTAAATTAATAGAAGAGCTGGCCAATAAGAAGCTAGCGCTAATGGGCCAAGCAGTGATTTAATTAATACAGTTTCTGTGTGATTATTTTGGTTCTGGGAGGCCGGGATGAACAAGCGGCCTCCCTCCAATGTGTGTGTGTATGTGTATATATATATATATTCATACTCACATACAACTTAGAAGTCAATTCACTGTGGCAATATATAGTCCCACCATTTAAACAGGCCTCTGCATTAGACAGAACTTAAGGTGAAACAATTAAACCACTTCATCTACAAGATGAGGACCAGGACATGTGGGTGACTAATGTGCCTGGGAGCCTCAGCTCTGCCCTCCAGATCAACAGGGTGCCTCCTCTGGCTAGGGGTGCATGCCAGCATGAAGGACCACCATCGGAGCACCCCCTCTTCTGCCTTAAGACCCCAAAGCCCTTCCTCTGCCTTACTCTTGCCGACCCATGGTAGTCATTTGGAGGCACCTTTGCCCAGCCAGCACTGTCCTTTTGAGTCTTTTAGATGCTCACTGCTGTCTAAGCAGACAGCTGAGACCGCATGGAAAATTTTACACCTGCTCATCCCGTTCCATTCATCCTCTTTGGTGCTAGCAGAGGCTCCCTAGAAAACTCCGTCTCTGTCACTTCCATTATGACCCACCCATCATCGGAATCGTGACTCTGAGACAGAACAACTGGTTGCTATGGAAATGCCTGAACACCCCCCCCCCCCAGGCATGAGCGTACAAGCAGGGCAGTGTGGGGGTGGGGCTGCAGAGATCCTAAACAGAACGCAGGGCCTAATGCTACGGAGTCATCCCTGAGCTCCCAATCCCTGAGTGTGGCTTTTAGAAAATAAACATGTATTCTTTCACACAGACACACACACGCACGCACACACACTGTATTGTGGCCACATTCCTATTTTCCTCTCTATTCCCTTCCCACTCCCGCCAATCCCCTCCTTCCTATCAAATGCCCCTCACACTTTTAACGTCTTTGTTTGGGCACACATGTTCGTTGGCGGCATGAGGTGGGGGTATATTTACTTGACCAAGGACAATGTAACAATGACTACACCACCGAGGAGGATGGTCAGCCCTTCCCCAGCAACCATTAACTTGCCCATGGGAGGGCCCTCATGAGCCCCTCCTCATTCATGGCGGAATGATAACGGACCCACGGAGTGTGGTTTTCTATACACAACTTGTCCATCATGGCATGCCTGGTTTCTCTAACCACTCCCTACCTAAGGCTCAGTGTGTGCATGTGTGCAAACAAGACTCCGTTATCCATGTCATGGAGAAGTGTCTACTCGACACCGTGGTTATCCAAGCTTGGGTTCTGACATGCACCACTAACCAGTAAGACAGGCCCCTAGGGGTCTGGATGCCGCTGGGGAGGAAGTGTAGGAGAACCCACACCTGTCTAGTCATGCCAACGCTGCTACCCAGGATGTCACTCAGACCAGCAACCCAGAGAACTGTGGAGACGGAGCCCAAGGGCAGGACATGGGGAGAAGGTAGGGGTTTAGTGTGTGCGTGAGGCCTGGTTAAGAGAGCCACACATGGCAGGTGGCCTTTTTCCGCCCTCAGTTCTCTTTCAGTGAGGGAGGGAGCTGGGGGATGGTCTTTCTAGAACCTAATGCTGATGCATCCTCACCAAGACATCAAAGCTCACACCTGGCCTAGCAACCATGGAACACGGGGGCGGGGCTACTTTGGCCCATGGTAGGTAGCCAGGAGGCCTCTGTCAGGACAGGTCAAAAGAAAATTTCCCTCACCCTTTTCCTCTGCTTTGTTAGCCAGTGCCCTGATAGGAAGGCTGTCCCTAGGCTCTCAGCCTGCTCAGGATGGGCAGGTAAAGCTGGCAAAACCCACCCTTTGTCCCCCTTCCGCATGCGTCTCTCCTAACTGAACTCTGTAGCTCTGGCTCTTGAAGCAGGGGCTAGAGTTGTGACTTTTAAGTTCTTAATAGCTTTCTATCCTGGGTGTACAGAGAAAGGAGGCATTCCCAGTACCCTTCCCAAGAGAACCAAAGCTCTTCCGGGCCTTCATGGCTTATGTTTGGTTAGCAATGACCCAAGAAGATACAGGCCCCCTTTTTAAAACTGCGAAGTCCAGCATTCAGCTCAGGCTGTGTAGCCAGTCACAGGACGGCCCCAGAGTGTTCCCCAGCTTAGAGACAGAGTCACAGGCCAGTGCTGGAGCTGAAGGAAGGGTCTTTCCATGCCCAACAGGAACCTAAGACAGACAGGGACCAAATGTTTCCTTTTCCTGCACCTGGGCCAGCGCCACCACACCTTCCAAACCCAGGGGTTCGGTGAGTTTCTCCTGAGAGAGAGGTGGCGGGGACGGGAACACGGGAGAGCAATGCCTCAACACCAGTACCATAGCGCCCATCTGAGGCCCCTCTGGCAGGCCATAGCTGTTTCCCACTGAAAACCTCCATGTCAAATAATAGAGCCGGCCTGGACCCCAGAGGCCGAGGTCTGTTTCCGAGCCCCTATGGCAGTCAGGCGGTCTCTACACAGCAGGCTGAGGAAAACAGAACACTTTCTGAGGAGAAGAGGAGAAGAGGTGGGGGGGGGGGGCAGCAAGAGGAAAGTTCTAGATCTGCCGCAGCAGCTTCTAAATCAGATCCAGCTGGAATCGGAGGTAACCGCATTATAGGCAAGATTGAAAGGTTAATATGAAGCCAGCTGATACCTAAAGAGAACAATTAGGAAGGTTAAGGGGCTTAATATTAGATTAATGGCTGCTGAGGATAAAGTTCACAGCTTCCGGGAAAGAAGCCTGAGTCAGAAATCCTTTTAGCTGATGGTTCTGGGCCTGGGCTCCCTTCCTGGTAACCAAGGGAGAAATACCACCTTTTCACGTTCCCTCCCTGCTCGTATTTACAGCTTGGGAACGTCCGCTTTGCTTCAGATTTTGGACAGGGGATCCTACTCCACATTGGGTCCCCCTGGTAGGGTCCCCCTCGCCCCCGTGTGATCTACGATGCCTTGTATCTCAGTGGTGAATGCTCTGACATCAATAGCTCCACCCAACAGAGATCTGGGAGCTAGTCCAAACCTTGGGTAGCAGGGAGGGCAGCTGAGGAGACCCGGGAAGATAAAGCAGTCCCATAGATGCCAAACCTAGCTGCTGTTCATTACCCCTGGGAGACTGTTCACCTGCCGATTCCTAGGCCCCACCCTGGTCAACAACTGAGTCAGAATCTAGCAAGGAGCACCATGGGAGTTTGCATACCCTCAAGCTCTTTGGAATGACATCATGGCCAGCCTGGTTTGGGAACGACTGGCTCAGAGCCACAGAGAAGAAATGTAAGAGAAAGAGGACCAGGGATGCCTCAGATATGGGGCTTGGCCATTTATGTGATTTCCACCCTAGCAAGCGAGTTTCCCTGATCTCGCTTCATGTTGTAACCCCCACCACACAGGGCTCCCCACGCAGTTTGTAGGAGCAGAGTTAATTTTCAAAAGCCGTCTCCTCGAACCCTGAAACCTGTCCAGTCTTCAGAGGCCTGGCTAACTGAGGCCAGGCCTGCTCCTCTGAATGAGCCAGCCCATTCAGGAAGCAGGCTTACACAGCATCGAGCAGCCCAGAGTCATCCAAGAAGCATGGTTACACAGCATGGGAACCCAGAGCTGAATGGGCCCATAGAGACATTCCAGCCTATGCTAGATACACAAATACAGTTTTGAACTGTATTTCTAGGTAGCCTAGGGTTGCACACGAACTCTCAAAGACCATGGAGAGGAGAGGGCAAAGGCTCAACAGGAGGGCAGCTGCCTTCCTCTGCCTCTGTTTGGAAGCTGCTACTGTGATCTCCTCTTAAACCACTTCCCAGGGATGCCACTGCCATCCCGATCCCAGGCCCCAGCTTCTTTCCATCCAGAGTGGTTATTTCAGAACCCGAGGCCAGTCACGCATTCTTCTGTTCAAGGCCTTACATTTCAGCCAGAGGCAGTCCAGGGTCGTCATTGTGGCCATTACATCCCCCATGTCCTCTCTCATCCACCTTGCCTTTAACCATGCAGGTCTCTTTCTGACTCATCTGTACCAAGTAGGCTCCCACCCATCTCCTGGGTATTTCTGCTTCCTTCTGTCTGAAGCACTTGCTTCAAGTATTCTAGGCAAGTGTTCTCTTGCTAAGTCCCAGGCTGGTCTTGAACTCACTCTGTAGCTCAAGACAGACAAACTTTGAATTTGTAATCTTCTTGACTCGGCTTCTCGCGTAACAGATTATAAACTCACAGCACCAAACATAGCTCTTTTGTTTTTCTTATACCCTTTTAGACACAAAACCCACTCCAGGCTCACACGCCTTTCCAAAGCAGTGGGGGTTGGTAAAACAAAGCCCCTAGGCCAAACACAATTTACTGCTCATTTTAATAAAGAGTTATTGAAACATAGCCATACTCATCTGTCAGACTTGTCGCTGACTGACCCTTTACAGAAAATGTTTGCCAGGCCCTGCTTGAAGTAGTAACGTGGCTAACTCAATATACTCCATCTTAAAGGTGTTTCCCATTTGTGCTGGTTTTATGTCAACTTAACACAAGTTAGAGTTATCAGAGAGGACAGAGCTTCATCTGAGAAAAACACCTCCATAAGACTGGGCCATAGTCAAGCCTGTAGGCGTTTTTTTAATTAGTGATTGATAGGGGATGTTACCAGCCCATTGTTGGGTGGTAACCCCGGGGCTGGTGGTCCTGGGCTCTATGGGAAAACAGACTGAGCAAGCCATTGGGAGCAAGCCAGCAAGCAGCACCCCTCTATGGCCTCTGGATCAGCTCCCACCTCCGGGTTCCAGCCCTGCTTGAGTTCCTGTCCTGACTTCCTTCAATGGCAGACTGAGGCTTTGGAAGTGGAAGCCAAATTCTTTCCTCCCTGTTTCTTTTGGTCAGGACGTTTCATCGTAGCAATAGTGACCCTGACTAAGCACCATTCATCTCCATTTAATATTGGGAATCATTTTGAAATTAGCACCAACTGTTCCACAGATGAGGAAACCGAGGAAGGTGGTGGCTGGCCTTGCCCAAGGTTACACAGCCAGCAAGTGGCAAACCCAGAGGTCAGCACTCTGAAGAGGGCCTTGTGGACAGTGGCAGCTGAGGCTGGAACCCGAATGTGCTCCTTTCTCAGCCCCAGCAGCATGGCAGCAACAGGTCTCAGGGTTTAATGTGAGAGAAACAGGCCCAGGAAGCAACAGCACATTGTGTAGACGCCCAGGAGTAATCTCAGCGAGCAGACAGTGTCACCAGGAGCTTTCAGTGCCTAGGAAAGAAGACTGGACAAAAAGTCCACTGACAGCCAAGTTTGGCTTCTGTAAATCTGTAACAGACTGTCACATGACTGTGCTCAAGCGGCAGCCGTCTTCCCACCCAGGCGTGGACTGGCCTTTCTCAGCCTGCCAAGGGCTGCCATTTGCTTTAGAACTTGACCTGCTACCACATCGCTTGTGTGAGAGCGCCCTCTAGTGTACATTTGTGGTGTTGCATCCCTTACCATCTGCTCTGCAAACAACCAGGACACTAATTTTCTAAACTGGGGGGGAATAAAGGGTCGTTTTTATAGGGCTATTGTGGCCATTGAGGAACTGCCCTAGTACAAAAAGCTAAACAGCATTGCTGTCTTCAAAACCCCTCCGAAGGAGACTCTGCTCTGCTTCCAGAGGGACCGGACAGCTCTGCTCTCTGGAGCAGAGACGCCATGCTCTGCTCTCCCAGGCAGCTCCAACCCACGATGGACTTAGGCTAGAATCTTCCCGGTAAGCGCACCTTGGGGTGCTTACACACATTACTAGAAATGGGCTAGTCCAGGTGTGAGAGTTAGCCTAGAAGAGGCTAGATAGAAATGGGTCAAGCAGTTAAATGAATACAAAAAAAAAAAAAAAAACCCTCCGAAGAGGCTCTCACATGCATTTCCTAATAACCATTGCACATAGCCGTTTGCAGGATTTTCCTTCAGGGGGACATCATGGTCTTTTGTGAGCTTTGGAGTCCAGTTTGCGGACAAATTCGACATTCCACAACATTTGGAATGGAGCTTGACATTTGGAAAGCTCTCTTAACTGCCTCAGCTCAGCTTTGTTCCGGAAAGTAGTCTATGGTTAACTTTTGTGGAGATTTAAAAATAATTTTATTGCTGGGCGGTGGTGGCGCACGCCTTTAATCCCAGCACTCGGGAGGCAGAGGCAGGCGGATCTCTGTGAGTTCGAGGCCAGCCTGGTCTACAAAAGCTAGTTCCAGGACAGGAACCAAAAACTACGGAGAAACCCTGTCTCGAAAATAAAAAAATATATATTTTTTTATTGTATTTTATGGATTTATTTCGTGTTGGGTTGCGCGTGTGTGCTAGCTTACATGTGTGGCTGTCAGAGGACAGCTGGAAGTAATTAGCTCTTCATATGTGTTCCAGGGATCAGACTCAGTGTTGGTGCTTTAGCCTGCTGATCCACCTCACTGTCCTTAGGGGGGCAGGGGTTGTTTTTGAGATGGGGTCTCACTGCATAGCTTAGACTGGTCTTGACTTCACTGTCCTCCCGCCTCTGCCTCCTTTGTCCAGAGATTACTGGTGTGAATCACCGGTCAAGCTGCCATTTTGCTAGTGTATTTTAATTACGGATCAACATTATACATTAGGACTATCAGTGTGTCTGGAAGAACCAGGTGATGCTTGTTCAAGTTCTTGGGCTGAAAAGTACTCAGAAGCCAGCAGCTGAGGCCAAGGAGCCTGTTTGACAGGCAAGGATTCTCTAGAGGCAAATGTCCCCAACTTCCTGTCACTGATTGCTTCCCACTTATCATAGAGAATCGTTATTATAATAGCTGCTGTCATGGGGAGCAGATGCCGCGCTGAACCCCTGCGTGTTCTCATTTCACGCGCTGAGCCAGGCATCACGATTCCCAATTTGCATATGGGAATCAGAGTCCGCAGCCTAAACAGCTGGCCCACGGCTCAAAGCACGCGATCTGTGTGCCTATGCCGTGGCCAGAGAGGCTCGGACTTCACCCAGAACACAGCAGCCATCAGGCCACATCTCCCTCAGTGCGCGGGGTTGATCCGAATTTTAGCTACGGACCTGAGCATCTTCCCCATTGGAGAATGGGCTCCTCAGTGGTTTGGGTAATGTATGATCAACCCAGGAAGAAGTTCCCAAATCACTAGGGTTCCCTTCGTTTCTGTACAGAATGGATTTGAGAACAGCTAACTTTCACCTTTACCATGGAGGGAGGCAATGTCTTGTGGCAAATGCACAAGGTCCCTTTGCTTTCTGCTGAACATTTGCCTTGAGATCCTTCTGATACAGCCTAGTGCTCTGAGTTCCTCCAAGGTGGCCCAAGGGATGCAGCTTTGATTTGGGGTCTAGGTCTGAACTTGGAGCTCTTCCCCTTCCAGATCCTCTCCTTACCCCTTCGCCTATCCAAATGTCCACTGTTTTGTCCTGTGCCTTCAACAGCTGACCCTGATGAATGATTTGAGAGGTAAAGTGAACCACCCTTTACTGTTATCCCCCTGTCAGAGTAACAAGGTACTTAGAAGACCTTCTCTCTAACAAAGCCAAACAGCCTCCACCCTGTCTCCAGAATCTTTAGCCCTTCCCACCCCAAATTCTTCCAGCATTTGCCTGTCTTCCAGTTTGTATGACAATCGTGTCCCCATCTACTGAAACTTTACAGCCTGGTCCTTAGTCAGGAAAGCTTGCTTCCCACGCCTCCTGCCCTCTTAGCCTGTGGCTGCTCTTCTGGTCTATGGATCTATTTAACCACTGCCCACAGTAGTGTGTCCACTGACCTCACAGCCTGGCTGAGGTCCCTGGCAGCTACTCTGGCACACTGGGCTTCTCCCCATCTCAGGTCTGGCAGCCTGATGACCACACTCCACCCTAGCAGTCCGTGAAGTCCAAGATGCCATCACAGAGGGACTGGGTCGCGTCCACTGACTTTTGTACCTCTAGTGCAGAGCATAAATCAGATTTGCAGAAAGGAAGTGAGCAGGGAGGGGACTTTGATGACATGGTCCCCCGCTTACGATGATTAAGGCCAGGACTTCCCTTCACCATGGTGTGAGAACTGTTACTGGGTGGAAACTGGTCTTGGGAATTTTCCCTTTCCTGGGCTATTGATGCACAGTAGGAGTCTCCCTTGTGCGGCTGAGCCACAGTCCTGCCCTCCTGCGATGGAAGGGAGACACCACGGTTGTCAAGTGAGTGTCTTTACACTTTGGTGGTTGTTACGCTTCGTTTGTCCTACGGTTAGACATACTCAGTAGCCCAAGATGTATGCAGCCAAAGATGACTTTGAATGTTTTCATCCTCCTTTTTCCACATCCTGGGTGCTGGGATCGAAGTTTACCACTGCCTGGCAACCTCTAAGTCTCTTCCAACATAAGCCTGAGAGTAGAGGCAGAGATATATGAGATGGGCATCATGACCAGCTGTCATCTGAGGGAGATGGGGGGAGGAGGGTGGCTGAATACCGTAAGAGTCTACTGACGCGTTATCTCATTTGCGTGTATGAGATTTTCTTTCATTGTAAAAAGAAAGGTAATTGTAGATTTGAATCAGCTGCTGCTGTGCCATCCCATAGAAGACACAGAGTTTGATGTCAGGTCTGGCTCAAAAAGTGAGGCTATAGGCAGACTGATCACCCTCTCTGAGTGTCTGTCAATCACGTGGAAAGTCTAGACCAGAGGCCTCGCCTCCCCCAGGGTGGGCAAGAGAGTAGGTGAGTGAGTGACTGAACAGTGAGGAGCCCTGTGGCAAGTGAACTTCTTATAAATGTTGTCTGTGCTCTTGAGGTGGTCTGAATGAAAATGACACCCATAGGCTCACAAGAAGTGGTACTATTAGGAGGTATAGCATTGTTGGGGTAGGTGTGGCCTTGCTGGAGGAAGTGTGTCACTGGGGGTGGGCTTTGAGGTTTCAGATGCTCAAGCCAGGTCCAGTCACTCTCTCTTCCTGCTGCATTAGGATCTGAATGTATATCTCTCAGTTCCTTCTCCAGCACCATGTCCACCTGCATGCCACCATGCGTCCTGCCACGATGACAATGGACTAAACCTCTTAACTGTAAGCCAGGCCCAATTAAATGTTTTTCTTTGTAAGTGTTGCCATGGTCGTGGTGTCTCTTCACAGAAATAGAAACCCTAACAAGACAGCCCTCCCTGGGGAGAGGCAACCGAAACAGAGTCGGGAGTGCAGCTGAATCACAGGTACCTCAGGGGTGTGCTGGGTCTGTCGAGTACACACACAAGTACATCAGGGGTGTGCTGGGTCTGTGGAGTACACGCACAGGTACATCAGGGGTGTGTTGGGTCTGTCGAGTACATGCTTGTGATGTGCCCCAGCTTCCTCAGCTCTTTGACATGTGGTACTGAACCCTGAATACTGATGCAATCACAAGGTGTTGGGCACTACCGCTCTATCATGCAGAGGAGACCAAGGCTCAGGGGAGGGCTGTTCGTTATACATGGAGTAATGGAGGTTTAAATCTTAGTCTGCTGATGCTGCCCCGTAGGCTTTTAACAGCATCATAGCCACAACTCTGAGACTGACCTAAAGAAAGGACAATGTTCTGGGCCACTTCCTGCTTGGCTGAGTGTAGTTGATATAGCCCCATATTATGGTTGTGGTGTTGTTTGGCTGTTTGGTTAGTCTTTGAAGAGAGACTTGCTATGTGACATGGGTTGGTATCAAACTCAAACTTACAGCAATCGCCCTGCCTCAGCTTTCAGAGTGCTGGAATTATAGGTACACATTACCCCACCTAACTCATATTCATGTTCCTGTGGGGGAAGAAGTGGAAGCCGGAATGGAGCAGCAGCACCGTCACCCAGGGCCACTCTCAGCTGGATCCTTAGCCAGCAAGGCTTTTAGCTTACCACCACACTGAGCCCTCAGAAACATTCATGCCGACTAACTCCTCAGTGCTGCCTGGGGCTCCCACTGCCCCTGGGAGGCAGGTGGAGTTGATGCGGTGGCATCAGGGGCCTCCTGACTGGACAGCAGCAGACATGTGGTCTTCGGAGCTGCTCCAGCTTCTGCGCTCACTCACTCACGGCACCTGCCGCTTCCCTTTACCTGTGGGCCACAGCCTGTGGCTGTTCCAGATCTCTCTGTGTTTTGTCCTCTGAGGTTCTTGTCACAATAAAGCTGGTGGGGGGAGGGAAAGAAAGAGGTGTCAGCAAGAGCTTGGTCACAAGACTCTTAGCTCCCTCTGGAGCCTGAGCCAATAATAGTGACAGTCCCTTAAATACAGTAGCCTTAAGCTTGCTGTGACAGTTAACTTCCCCATGATGACTGGCTGAGGGTGTGGTGTAACATCTGGGCTGGCTGCTGCTCACATCATCCGACGAGACCTCATTTGGTACAGTGACCCTTATAAACAGTATGTCTGTTGCCCTTCCTGCCCCACCTCAGGCCCTGGGAAGCCTTATATGACTGGAACCAGCCCTCTGGTCCCCAGAGAAGTCTCAGGAAAGTGACTACACCAAGAGTTAGCACTTCTGGCCCTTCCCATTTCCCTCTCAATCCCTGCTCAAACCCAGCCTGGAACCCAGCCTCAGTCTTCTGGGGCCAGCCCTTCTGGGTGGTTCTCGGCTAGGAGCATGGGGTCAGGCACACTGGGCTAAATGCTGTTTCTCTACTGGCTGAGTCTGACCTTTGCCCTGTGGCCTCTCATCTATGACTCTGCTTTCCCATTTGTACCAAGGACTGACACTGCCAAGGCCTCAGAAAGGGCAAGATGCAACCAGTGCACTTAGCATAGGGCTTAGCTCGCAGCAAATGTGCAGTGGATGGCAGTGTGTGTGTGTGTGTGTGTGTGTGTGTGTGTGTGTGTGTGCGCGCGTGCGTGCGCCTGTCTGCTTACCTGCGCTTTTCTTTTGAACAACTGACTTTCCATTTTCATACTGTACTAGTTTGTGTCTCACGTGACTCATAAATTCTAACTTTGCTTATATCCTGATATTTCATGTTTCTCTTACTTTCAGTTTTCTTGCCTCTTCCACATTATATACAGGCCTTTTAAGCCTTCATTTCCTGTTTGTTTTTGAATGGTTTCTGCCAGCAACAGACTAATAGTTATTACATCGTAAATCTTCCCCGTCAGCACAGGACACAAAGTTATGATTCCGCGCATATTGAGATTTTCCTTCCTGCTTGAGCTTGAAATACACCTGCCTTCTTCTCTGCCTGCCTCCTTCCTTCTCGTTCCTTCCTTCCTTTTTTCCTTCCTCCCTTCTTCCTTCCTTCCTTTTTTCCAGTGCTGGGGACTGAACCCAGGGCCTTGTGCATGCAAGGTTTGTGTTTTCTCACTTTACTATTTTAAGTATAAAATGCACATAACTTTTGACACTGTATTTCCATAGAAGTAGAAGACACCAGAACACACGGCTATATGCATGGTGTCTGTACTATATTCTTGTTTATGGAGGGAGACAAAGTCTGGACAGAAAGCTAAGGATCTTCAAAAGCAGAGTGTTTGGGACTGTTCTTCAGTCATTTAAGAGAATAAATTGGCAGTATCATTGGAAGATTTGAGGATTTTCACGAATAACTGAGATCAGACCAAAGGCAGAAAAATTGGGTATAAACCTATCACCTTTATGAAGTCATGATGTCATGTCTATGCAGGCGTGTGTTTGATCCATGAGTGGGGAAAGAATATCAGGATCCAGACCACATTGCTATTATGAGCTCTGCTGGCTGGACAGGCTTTGTAGGAGAAAGGCTGGAGGGAAGGAGGAGATAGAGGAATAAAATGCATGCTGCAATCATCAAGAATATAAAATGACAGGTATATGAAGGTTCGCATGCTTTTCTGTTTCTCTGTGTAGCCCTGGCTGTCCTAGAACTCACTCTGTAGACCAGGCTGGCCTCAACGCAAAGACACACCAGCTTCTGTTTCTTGAGTGCTGGGACAATGTATGCACCTCCACGCCTGGCCTTAGGTTCACATCGCTTCACCAGGCTTTCAACACGGAGCCCCGATCTTCACTGAGGGCATATCTCTTCCTCTTCAGGGCGGCTGTGCAGCATCCTGCCTTGCAGATAAAGACCACGCCGCTGGTGCCTGTGTGTCATTTCTGGTTTAGTTTCTGTAGAACAAGTGAAAATGTGGAGCATTTTAGAGTGTGCTGGCTCCCTTCCTCTCTCCCGTTGCCTTGCCTACACCCCATTCAAAAATAATCTTTTAGCATCTTTAGTTCGTCTTTGTGAACCTGACAGCTCATCTTTTTGCAGAAACAGTGCCTCCCTTTCTTTGGCAATCATATCTCACCAGTTTACCTGACACGGGACACCTGAAAACAGAATGGACACAAAAGAGGCTTGGGAGCCCAGCTCCTCTAGGCGCATGAACTAGCAACAGAACAATGTCTCAGTTGCCGGTCCTTGGTGGCTGATGTGGGCTGCCTTCTGGCCTGAGCACCTGGTGTACTCACACGAGGCAGCAGTGAGTATTCCTCAGAGAGAGGGTGTGCAAGGTCATGTGACCTGGTGAGTCACTTCTAGAAGCAGAAGTTCACCAGAAGCCCCGTGTGCCAGGAGTTGGGTAACTCCGAGTCCTCTCATTTGGTCCCTCTGTCATTGCTTCCGCAGTTGAAACATGCAGAATTGCAAGAGAATGACCACTCCCTGTGGCTGGATCTTGACTATCCTCCAAAGGCCCAGGTGTGGAAGGCTTCCGGAAAGGCTATGGCACTATCAGGAATGACAGAACCCTTAGGAGATAGTGCCTAGGGAGGAAGTTGGGTCATTGGGGTTACATCCTTGACTCAGATATAAGGATCACAGGCCTATATTGCCAAGAATGACCTTGAATTTCTTCCCTTTACCTCATATGTGCTGGAATTACCCATCTGTGGCTCCATGCCTGGTTCCTATGGTGTTACAAGGCAAATCCAAGGCTTGGCACGCTAAGAAAGCATGCCACTGAGATATTATCCCAGGCCTTCCTCCCTCCTCGGAAGTTGATTTCTCTTAGGTGTTTCGTCATAGCAAGGGACGGCTGACAAACCCAGTGGGTGTGGCTGGGGAGGCTTGGAAAACTACAGGCTTCTTCTTGCAATCCACTGCATAGCACGGGACTGATGTGGCACATTTGGGGTAGGGGTCCTGGCTTGGACGGAGCAGACAAAAGGCTTACCATCCTGCCTTGGGACGGGCAATATACTATAGGCCCAGCTTCAGATCCCAGATTTGTGCTGGGTGACTTTGGATACCCTGTCACGTGTCAACACATTTGACCCTTGTCTCCGTGAAGGAATGACTCTGCCTGACCCACCAAGTTACTCTGAGACTCGAGTGAGACTCTTAAAGGGTTATGCCACAACAATGTTAGCATCTGGGTACATCTGTAGCAGTGAGAGACAGCTAAGGACTCTCCCCCTGCCACAAGGTACCAAGAGCCTGGGGAAGAGCCCACTCTTAGGGATAGAAGCGAGGCTCTGGGAATCACTTTCTCGGGAGCTTCCTGTTCCTCTTCCACATCGTAGTTCATCATTGAAGGAAGGCAGGTCAGGAACTCAAACAGGGCATGAACCTGGGGGCAGGAGCTGATGCAGAAGCTGTGAAGGGTGCTGCTTACTGGCTTGTCCTTCGTGGCTTGCTCAGCCTGCTTTCTTATAGAACCCAGAGGCGCCAGCCCGGGAATGGCACCACCCACAATGGGCTGGACTCTCCTCATCAATCACTAATTAAGAAAATGGAGCCAGGTGGCACACTCCTTTAATCCCAGCACTCAAGGTGCAGAGGCAGGTGGATCTCTGTGAGTTTGAGGCAAGCCTGGTCTACAAGAGTGAGTTCCAGGACACGCTCCAAGAGAAACCCTGTCTCGAAAACAAACAGGAAGAAAGAAAGAAAGAAAGAAAGAAAGAAAGAAAGAAAGAAAGAAAGAGAGGAGGAGAGGAGGAGAAAAGAGAAGAGAAGAGAAAAGGAAAAGAAAAGAAAAGAAAAGAAAAGAAAAGAAAAGAAAAGAAAAGAAAAGGGTATACAGGCTTGCCTACCGCCAGATCTTATGGAGACGTTTTTCTCAACTGAGGTTCTCTCCTCTCAAGCTAAATGACTTTAACTTGTGACAAGTTGACAGAAAACTATCTAGCACTATTATCTCTCTGTCAACTTGACACACAAACATCACACTGTTAAGTCTTAACCTTTCCTTTTCCATCCATCTCCAAGAGCTCACACTAAAAACATAAATAACTTGGAAAGTCACACAGCCTTTACAGATTCGAACACATTAAAGCTTCAGTCTCTTTAAATAGCCCATCTCTTTAAATCCAAAGTCTTTTAAAATTCATAGTCTCTCAACTGTGGACTCCCAGAAAATCAAAAATAAACTAAATACTCTCCTACTTCCAGAAGGAAGAACCAAGACACAATCAAAGCAAGGCAAAACCAAACTCCAAAAGTGTAAATAATTTCATGTCCAATGCCTGTGATTCACTCTTGATCTTCTGGACTCTTCCAAGGGGGGCTTGGGTCATTTGTCCAGCCCCGCCCCCTGCAGCACACACAGCTTGTCTTCTGAGGCCCAGCAGGCTCCACTCCGCTGCTGCTGCTGCTCTTGGTAGTCACCCCATGGTACTGGCTTCTCCAAAATGTTGGGGTCTTCTACTGCAATGGGCTGCACCTTCAACAATGGCCTCCCCTGACCTCTCTCAGAAGGCACCACTTTTTAAAAGATCACAATGCATGCAATGAAAGATTGAGCAAAATAAAATAAAATAAAATAAAACCATCCAGAAAACTAACAGTGGAGGGAAAGTTAATTAAAGATCATTAAACATCACCACTTGGTCAGGAGAAATCCCCAAAGATGTCAATGCTCCTAATTGATTAAATTAATTAAAACAAGATAAGCAAAGAGGTAGATATTGAAGTTTTATTAATAGCTTTTCTTTCGGTAATGCCAGGAAAGCAGTATTTTAATGTATTCTGGTTTTGATTTTCTTAATAAATAAAATATTTAAACTTAAGATAATAAAGAGCTTTAATATACCTACATTTCAATATTTTAAAGCTACCTTAATATTCTAGAACAATTAACTATTAATAAGAGGCATAGAGATATGCTCGTGAGGGCACATATATTTTTCTTTTGCTCTGGGCACCAGGCGCCGTCTGGGCTGGCAGGATGCCAGATCTCCGGAGACACCGGCTGATGAAGTGGTTTAATGAGCTGTCCCTCCCAGGAAACCGCCTGCGAAGCTCACCCTCACATCACACACCTAACACACCACCCGAGCTGCTTCCTCCAAGTGGAGGGGAGGGGACCCCGGAGGTTGGTGAAGGAGACCTTGGGGGTTGGGGTGCTTCCCAGAGATCTCTACATTGAGTCGTGGAAGCCAGCTCTAATGAACTCTAACTGTTCTTCTGAAGAGAAGAATCTTGGGGAAAGGCACTGTGGAAGCCAAGAAGTTGGCTTACACCAGTAATCCCAGCATTGGGGAGGCTGAGACAAGAGGGTCATCACACTTTTGAGGCCAGCCTGGGCTACATATGAGGAAAGAACAAAAGCGCAAGAAAGAGGATGGCAAGATGGTTCAGCTAGAGGTGCTGGCGCCTGCCTTCCAGGCAAGGTGTCTTTGTTCTCTGGAGTCTATGTGAGGAAAAAGAGAGCCACTTGATCTCTGACCTCACAGTGGGATGTGTGTGCTAACAC